>NC_051321.1:48331734-48634765 GCF_015220235.1 Choloepus didactylus
AAGTCCTCTCTAACATTTGTTATTTTCCACTTTTTTTAAATAGCAGCCATTCTAATGGGTGGGAAATGGTACCTCATTGTGGTTTCGATTTGCATTTCCCTGATGGCTAATGATGTTGAGCAACTTTTCATGTGTCTTGTGGACATTTGTATATCTTCTTTGGAGAGATGCCTATTCAAGCCTTTTGCTAATTTTTTAATTGGGTTGTTTGTCTTTTTTTGTTACATAGAAGGATTTCTTTATATATTCTGGATATTAAACCTATTGAATATGTGGTTTCCAATTATTTTCTCCCATTGTGTAGGTTGTTGTTTTACTTTCATGATCAAGTCCTTTGAGGAACAAAAGTTCTTAATTTTGATGAGGTCCCATATATCCTTTTTTTCTTTTGTTGCTTGTGCTTTGGGTGTGAAGACTAAGAAACCATTGCCTAACACAAAGTGCTAAAGGTGCTTCCCTACATTTTATTCTAGGACTTTCATAGTTCTAGCTCTTATATTTAGGTCTTTGATCCATTTTGAGTTGATTTTTGTATATGGTGTGAGTTAGAGGGTCCTCCTTTTTTTTTTTTTTTTTCCCAAATGGAGATCCAATTTTCCCAGCACCATTTGGTGAAGAGACTGCTCTTTCTCAATTGAGTGGTCTTTGCCACCTTGTCAAAAATCACATGGCCATGAATGTGAGGGTTGATTTCTCTGCTCTCAATTTGATTCCACTGGTTCTATATGTCTGTCCTTGTGCCAGTACCATGCTGTTTTTATTACTGTGTCTTTGTAATACATTTTAAGATGGGGAAGTGTGAGCCCTCCAACTTTGTGCTTTTTTTTAAGATGGCTTTAGCTATTCAGGGTCCCTTACCCTTCCATATGAATTTGATGATTGGCTTCTCCATTTCTGCAAAGAAGGCTGTTGGACTTTTGATTAAGATTGCATTGAATCTATAAATTTCTTTGGGTAGGATTAACATCTTAACAGTATTGAGTCTTTCAATGCATGAACACAAAAAGTCTTTCCATTTATTTAGGTCTTCTTTGATTTCTTTTAGCAATGTTTTATAGTTTTCTGTGTACAAGTCCTTTACCTCCTGGGTTAGATTTATTCTTAGATATTTGATTCTTTTTGATTCTTTTAGCTGTTATTGTGACTGGAATTTTTACTTGTTTTTTTCTCTGTTCATTCCTTTTGTATAGAAACACTACTGATTTTGGGGGTGTTAAACTTTTATCCTGCTGGTTGCTGAATTTATTTATTAGCTCTAGGCACTTTGTTGTGGATTTTTCAGGATTTTCTGACTATGGGATCATATCATCTGCAAATAGGGAAAATTTTACTTCTACCTTTCCAGTTTGAATGCCTTTTATTTCTTTATTCTTGCCTATTTGTTCTGGCAAGTATTCTGGTTAATGTTAAATAACAGTGGTGAAAGAGTGTATCCTTCTCTTGCTCCTAATCTGAGAGGGAAAGCTTTCAGTTTTTCAACATTAAGCATTGAATTTTCATATATGTCCTTTATCATGTTGAGAAACTTTCCTTCTATACCTAGTTCCTAAATATTTTTATTGAGAAAAGGTGCTATATTTTGTCAAATGCCTTTTCTGCATCCGTTGAGATGATCATGTGTTATTTCCCTTCACTCTGTTAATGTGGTATATTACATTAATTTTCTTGCATTGACCCAACCTTACATACAGGCATAAATCCCACTTGATCATGATTAATAATTCTTTTAATATGCTGTTAGATTCATGAAACTCTGGTTTCTTTTCAGACTATATAAATCTTTCACCTTTTACTTTGGTATAATTTTCATAAACATAGGGTTTATTATTTTGGATCCACAGAAATGATCTGTGAGAAAGATACTGTTTACAGGATTTGCTTAAACAAGTCCAGTGGCAGGAGCAGAATGCCCAGTGTTTCCAGGTTTTCATGTCCAGCACAGAGCACAAATGCAAATATAGACCCTGAATTCAACCAAAAGTTATAATTGGATTAATTCAGTTCTGTGCATGTTGACACCTTCACTCCAGTTATTTCCATCACAGTTGGTCCTGAAGATAGAAATAAAAAGATAAGCTTTTATTTTCATTTCTTAAAATATGCTGGGTTATAGCAACAAGCACACCTAACACCCAGATCTTGGTTTCTTTTTTTTTTTTTTTTTCAGGAATTTGTTGCCATTGTTATTTTTATTTATTGTAAGTTCAATTTTCATTTACCAACGTTTTTTCCAAGAAGGGTCGATTCTCAGTGTTTTTGTTTGTTTGTTTGTTTGTTTTTATGTCTGTCTGTCTCTCTCACACACACACCTTCCTGTAAACCTGGGGAAAGGGGGTTAAAAAGGGGCTGGGGAATTTGTAGGGAATCTGAGGATATAGGGAACAAATCCAACACAGACGCTTGACTCCTACTCCCGCCCCCATTCTAACCTGCTCTGGAGAGACCTCCACACCTGGGAGGAGCAGTCAGGAGGCAGCAGTGTGTGTGACCCCACACTTTGTAACTACAGGAAACACTTGACCTCTTTCACACTCCCAAGACAATTTAAAATTGAGCACCCCCTGCCCTTGTTGGCTTTTTTTTTTTATTCTTAGCACTGTAATCCTTCAAATATAGTATATAACTTGTCACGTTTTGTTTGCTCTGTCCCCGCCACCCATGTCTGTTTTGTTCACTGATGTACCCACAGTACATAGTAGATGCTCAATAAAACATTTGTGCACTGAATGAGTGAATGAATTTGTCAAAAACACCTCTCTCCTTCCAGGATATTTTTAACTCACTGCATCTTGCTACCATTTGCTGAGTGTCTATTAAACCCCATGCAGTACTACATCCTTTCCCGATCTTGGTTTCTTAATATCATTTCCCAATAAAAAAAAATCAGGGCTCATTGGAAAAATGGTGATTTCCAGGAATGTGATGGAGAAAGTAAGAGATGAGTCTGAAGTCTCTCATAGTGCCAGAAAGTAAAAAAGTGCTAAAAAAAAAATGATTGGTGCATGATGAAAAAATACAGGTGCCAACTTGAAGAAGCTACCAATGACCAAATCTTGGATAATTTGAGTGACAAAATGGATAATAATGGATTATAATCCACAGAATAAAATACATATCCATGTGTCCATGCTGATATAAATAATTTAATCAGTAAAAGGGCAACTCTTTCTTACAGTAGAATTCAAATTAATAAATGTAAAGGGAATGATGGAAATCAAAAATCATAATGTAACAAACTGCAGTAATAATTGTTATAGGTTAGAATTAGTAATAAAAGCTAAAATTACTGGCCAAAAATGCTGTAAAAAGGGGATATTTTCATACTTTCAAAGGATTGCCTCCATAAAATACTTATTAAATACAAATGGAAAACTATTAACTTTATAGTGGGAAAAGCTGGCATACACCACCTTCACTAAGTGATAAAATTAACATCACCAATAGTAAGACCTACCAGCATCATGTAAACTCTTGATATGAGGCACTGAGAAGGACACAGCATTGCTTCTATGATATTTTTGCCAAAAAAAAAAACAAAAACACGTAACCTCAACTAACCAAGAGACAATATCAGATAAAAGTAAACTGAGAGGCATTATATAAAATATATATGTCCAATTTCACTTCAAAAGTGTCACAGTTTTGAAAAACAAAGACAGACAGTTTGTCCCAGATTGGAAGAAGTCAAGGAGACTTGATATTCAAATGCAACGTGGGCTCCTGGATTGGGTCCTAGAGCAGAAAAAGGACATTAAGTGAACAAATGGTCAAATTCTAGTCAGTTCTATATATTAGTAGTATATATCAATATCAATTTCCTTCTATAGGTAACTCTAATATGGTTATATACAATGTTAACATTAATTAGGGAAGGTGGGTGAAGGATATATGGGAAGATTGTGTATTATTTTGCAACATTTTAATAAATCTGAAATTTACAAACATATATCTGCTGGGTTACATAAATGAATGCCCAAATTGACTTTCTTTAACCATTTTAAAACTCCATTGTTTTTCCAACTATTAAACAGAGATAATACCCACCTTACAGTTTTGTGGTAAGGATTAAAAATGATAATATACATAAATGGCCCAGCTTAGTGCTCAATTCATAGTAAGAATTTTAAAACTATTAGGGTCATCATTATTGTAATGGATATAGGTCATTATAATTCTATCCATAATTAAGAAGTTTTGGATTTTTGAAAGAATTAAACACTTCAGAGTGACTTTAAAAAGAATTACAATATCTCTTTCCTCATTTGATGCTAACCTATTGTTATTCATCTGAATTTTGAAAGTGCTTAGATCTATTAGTTATATTTATATTATTTTTTATCTTATTTTGTACCAAAAATAACTGAAGATAGCTTTAGAAGACAGTGTTTAAATATACATCACCTTATTTATCCTCAAAACAATATTGTACCCCTGGAGGTATTAATTGCATTGTATATCTGGGAAGATATATTTACTTAATATGGACTAGATATAGTAATTCAGTATCTCAAATTTTTAATAAAACTGAAATCAAGTTCTACATAGTCTTTTTTATCACCAAAATAAATTGCCTAAATATTACTCCATCATATAGATTTAATAAAAAATTTGATGGTGGAAATTTATTAACACTGTTAATATGTGCTTCGAAATTGCTAACCAACAGCAGTATATATTTTTTAACTTATTAAATTGGAAACTCAATTCATTGATCTGGGGCTTATATAATTTGTTTTCCAAATATGTGTTTGTTTTGCAGTTAATTTTGTAATTTATTTCTTATTAAACTTCATTGCAATCGGAGAACAGAGTTTATACCAGTTTTTTGCGATTCATTGAGACTTGATTTACAGCCTAAAATTTCATCACTTTTCATAGATGTGGCATGTATACTTATAAATAATAACTATTCTCTCATTTCTGAGGACAATTTTCTATCTATGGCCATTTAATGATGCTTAATAATCAAGTTATTTAAAATTTTATTGCTGTATAAATGTTTTGCTTGCTTGACTTATCCATTTTAGAGATAAGAACAATTTTAAAAAACCCTCAACAATCATAATGGATTTGCCAATTTCTCCTTGTAATTCTTTTGATTTTGGCTTTATATATTTTAAGGTTGTGTTATTTGATCTAAGAGAGATTATAATTGTTGTGCCTTATTTGTTTATTGACTCTTCTGTCATTTGAAGTGGCCCTCCCTATTATTGTTTTTTGTTTGTTTATTTTCAAGGCTGTATTTTCTGATATTAGCATATCCATAAGTTTGGTTATTGGCCTGATGTATGTTTTTCATACTTTTTCAGACTTTCTGTGTTTTTGATTATTAGTTATATCACTTGAAACAGCATATGCTGTTAATGCTAAATTTAATATGACAATCTGTCTTTTAACTAATGAATTTAATCCATTTACACTTATTGTAACTGTTGATATATTTGGTTTAATTTACGATATTTTCTCCATTATATTGGCTCTACTTTTTAAATTTTGTTCATTTCGTACCTACTATTTTTTAACCTTTTATTTTGAACACTTTCAAACTTATAGGACAGTTATAAAAATAATACAAAGTCCATACAAAGAACTCCAACATACCTCTACCCTTCCCTGTACCTGGTTTTTGTTATTTATATTTCATTACCTCTCTTGTATCATACCTTATTATTTTCTATTCCTGTTCTTTTAATAATTAACATTTAAAAATGGAAGATGCATTTTAAGATCAACAAAAATTCTAATTAGTATATCTACCCTACTCCAGAATAATCCTGTATAATTAAACTCTGATCAACCCCTCCAATCTCTTAATTATATCACTGTCCAATATTTGATTGTATTTTGTTTTTACTCCCAAATTAGAAAGAACTTTCTATGGTTGTATACAATCAATATTTGTTTATATATCCTACATATTTTATCTTGTATCTTAGAGATTTTATATGGGACAATTTATCTTGCGCCTAAGTATATTAATAGAAACTTAATCAGTGAGGGTCTGTTCATGCTAATTTTTTTTTTAATAATCTGCAAATTTATTTATAAATATTCTAATAATTGAGTTAAGAAAGCAGGTACAGAATTCTAAGATGAAACTATTAAAACAAAGAAAGAATGCAAGTCAAATCATATCATTCCTCTGGTTAAAATGTACCAGATGCTTCCTGTATCATTCATTATAAAATAAAACTTATTAGATGTTTGACACAAAGGCAGAGAGTCTGTGCTTTAGCTCACATCCTGTCTGTAGGGAGTATTGGAGAATACCAGGGTATTGTTAACTTTTGTTATTTATTTCAACTTAAAATTTCATGTGTTCCCTTAAATTATACAATGATAGGATGTAAACATTCTCTCTTAAAAATGAGCTAGAAGTTTTTAACAGATGTTTAGTGCCTTATGGAGAGTCCATACAGATGTATAAATAAGTTATACCAACCTCTCTTAACTTCGAAAATTCTGTGATACATTCTGAGAAATTTGGCAGTTTCTCCTGCCTTTAATTTCATTGCCTAGCAAATTACAAGCAGCCTTTTGAATAAGGAATAACTTTTCATCTGAACACTGATTAAGAGTTTAACTTTCTTGAAAACATTTTAAAATGATTAGAATCCAAATGTAAGTTGAAATGTAATTGTACTGCTACAAATATAAATGATTCCAGTGAGTTACCAATTTGGATGAGCCCAATACATTTTTGCATAGGTAAAATATAAATAACTTGCTTGGGTAGTAATAATTCTCTTACAACTGAGTTAACTTAGAGGCTGGTAAATTTCTTTTCCATGTTGGTTCTATGATTGCATAAATGTTAGCATTTGAAAAAAAAAAGCTTTGGGGTCTTATAGCTGAAAAAGCAGGATATTTAATCCAGAGTTGGCTTGGAGTATATTCCAGTTTTGTTTTGAAGAAAATGTTTCAGTGACTAACAATTGGGAGACTACTATATTTCTATTTCATGAGAGGAAAACAGTGGTTTCCAGTGAGGAAAAAATTTCACAAGAATTTCTTCAGGTCACCTCAGCTGTAATACTTCAAACACAGTACATCACTTTTTCTGTTAGATAGCCTGTGAATCATAACACTTCTCAGAACTCATAAAGGTGATTTAAAAGGTCACTGTTCTAAGGCCACTGTGTTCTAAACTATTTGGAAGATAACCAAAAAAACACTTATGAGATGGTATGCTACAACACTTACACTGCACAAGGAGGACTAGGTAAAATATGTTACTAAGTCATGTCTTGCTGACCTTGTTGACGAGGACTGATTTCTGCAAATAACAAATAAAATGACGTAAAATGGCAATTTTGTTCATGTCAGAACATCAAGGGAAAACTTAAAACGTCATTAAGTCTAGCAAAAATAAGAAAATAAGAAAAACTTCTCTTCCAATATAAACACAGGTTTATCCAAAGTTCTGTGTGCTACAGCGTCAAGAAAAAGCATGATTAATGCCTTACACATAAGCATTTACTAAGTTAAGATTGAAAGAAGGCCAGCATACCTGTCACATCCTAGTCAAAGGTTTTCTGGCTCACTGCTGTAATGCTCTGAACCCTCTCCTTCTGTTTCCTCCTATAAAGGTAAAGATAGCTCATTGGAATATGTTTAAAATATTGAAGCTGTTTTCCCTAGGAAGACTTTTTAATATTCCTACAAACTTTGAGATTCTGTAGTTCTTTGGTAAGAGAACTCCATTTCTTTCTGGTAACTGTGTAAGCCGATAAACTACTCTTGTCTTTCTCATCTTCTCTGAAATCTTCTTAGTCCACCCTGTTTGGCTCCAGTCATTTCAGTATCCCTTCATCACTTCAGCAAGTGTCATGGACTATGTGAGAGGATGTGTGACCAGATGGCCATGCAGACTTCTGCTGTTTATTAGAGTAGTCGCATGCCATACCTGGTGATTTGAATTTATATTTAAATGTTTAAAATATTAAAGTAAAAATTAAGTTTTTCTGTTGCATTAGCCACATTTTATGTGCTCAGTAGCCACATAGTAGTGGCTGTGGTGATCAGCCCAGAGGAACATTTCCATCATCACAGAAAGTTTTGTTGGAAAGTGCTGGTCCAGACCAGCCTAAAATTATGGGCATCATGAAGCCTAATTTAAACCATTATATGTTACTCCAAGGATCAGAAAGTTACTAATGAACTAAAAGGAAGAAACAAAAATCAATTGCAATTCATTTTCCCCCATTGTTTACCTGAACAAAGAATGGTCAGAAACAGGTAGGAGAGGCAGAGTGAAGAATCTGTCAATAGGACCCCTTTATTCTGAAGAGAATTGTACCTCCTTTTTCCTTTAAAACAATGTTACTTGCTAAAATGAAAACTGGCTAAATTTAAAAATTTTTTAAATGCTGATTTCCTTTTTTTTTTTTTCTGCCTAACACTGTTGTGCTGTTTTCTATGGTTACAAGTGAACCAGACATCATTTGCTGAGGTGATTTGTGTGACACCTGTTTTAAAGTAGTAGCGGGTGTCTCATTAATCTAAAATTGCCTATTCTCATTTTCTTAACTTCTGGCTTTGATTCACCCTAAAATAAATGAGCTTCAAAGCAATTTTAAACTTTTTATTAAAATATTACATGATGAAAAGTAAACAAATCATAAGTGCACAGCTCCAATAAATATCACCAAGCAAACATACCTGTGTAACTCCCACCCAGATCAAACCCAGAAATCTCCCCTGTGCCAGTTCCCATTAATTATCCCTTCCTTTCTCCTTAGAAGTAGTCGCTGTCCTGACTTCTAATATCATAGATTGCTTTTTCCAATTCTTGGAATGGAATCGTACAATATGATTTTTTGTGTGTGCCTGGCTTCTTTGGTTCAACATTGTTTGTGACAATCATATTGTTGCACATCATGGTAATTTTTGGTTTTCGTTGCTGCTTCATGTTCTGGTTTTTTTTTGAATGTTAAAATGGAAGTGCTTTGGGCCAGAAAGCATAATTCAACTGTCCCTTTTGCACAAAGCCAAAGTGTGTAAAGGCTTTAAAAGAAAAAAAAAAGATATATTGTGCATCTTCAGGATGTCTGGTTTAGGCTGGGACAAATCTACATCAAAACTGTGTAGATTCTGTGCCTTATCCTTACACTCACCAGTGGCTCTGTGGAAGTAACGGCATAGACTCATTTCTCTGGAACTGCGATCCTCACTGCTTCCAGTAGTCCACAGCCTGGCTGTAATGAGACTCTGCCAGTCACTGGGGCAGAAGCCAGGATTTCACCCACCTTTTGTGCCCAGAGCAGCAGTAGCATTTTGGGGCAGCTTGGAAAAGTGACCTCGAAGTTTGTGTGCATGTTAAATGCATCTTTAATAAAACCCTGATCTGCTAAATGGATGGAGAAGGAATTGGGCAGGAGCATAGGTGAGAAAGGAACATGGAAGAGCTCCTATTTCTACTTTCTGGTCAACGCTCTCTGAGATGAGAATATTTTTTCTCTCAGCATAGGGCTTGGACAAATATTATGTTCTTTCTTGACAGTTGAGTAAAACAGAAATATGAGAGGATTAAAGATCAGGAAGAGGTCTTTTTTTTTCCCTCACCGTCGGCATATTTATCCATAACAGTTTGAAAGGTCATTAATTAGAGAACAAGTGGCTACAGGGAGAAAGGGGTTTTCTCAGCATGATCTCAAAACTTGGCTTAAAAATAATCATTAGCAAATATAAAGGGCAACACCTGTGGACCCAGCATCACAAGGTAGTCTTGACATTCTGGGGCTCTCTGCAAGCAACTAGCAAGGGCAGCCATTGACAGGGAGGATCAGGAAAGGCTTTCAACCAGAACAAGTGGATTACATGTAAATTTTTACCTTCCATCTGAGCAAACAGAATATATTTTGGACATACGTGTGTTTCTAATGTCCAACATGGCTGGAATCCGAATTTTAAAAACAATAAAATTAAGTAAATGAAACTCTTCAGCACACCTTACCAACACCACCATCCTAGATCTACTTGAATATGAATCTCTGGGCTTGGGACCCAGGAATCTGTGTTTTTCAGAAGCTTCTACGAGATTCGAATATGCAGTCAGGTGTGAGAATTACTGCTCTAGATTCAGCCTGGATGCTTGCGGTTTAATCTTTGTCCCAAGTGATAAAGGACTAATTATATGGATTGCATTATTTTATAGGTATGAAGAGATACTTTGCTTAAGAAAGAGGGTTCATGGTTTTCGTTTCTCAAATTATTTCCCATGCACCAGAAAAGAAGCTGTGTTGTAGGTAAATGTCTTATTTGGAGACAGCTGGTTCACGCTTCAGATGCATGATTCCTGTAGCTCCAGAAGAGACTGAGTCAAATGTGTCTGGAAGGGTCAAGTCTGACACAGGGGCTGGATGTTGCACACAACCTACCCCAGGATCCTCAGAGTGAACATAAGTCATTGTCTTGAGATATAATGCACTGATGCCTGTGGGGACTACTGTGGTGAATTATTATTCTGAATGTTCTCCTGATTCTTCCAATTATGATGCACTCTTTATCAATATTTGTATTTTGACAATATTTACTGGGTACAGGATACCATACCAGGTGTATTAGTCTAAATACTGGAAATACAATGGTGAAGGGGGCAAACAAGGTCTCTGACATTCAGGTCTTATTCCTCCCTCCCTTTCAGCTATTATTTCATATTTCTGCAAGCACCTTTCTTCTCTTATTGCTGAATAACTGCTGATTTTGTTAGTAACATTATATTTCATGAACTTCCAACTCAGTAGGCACTGCAAAAGGACCCATCTACAAGCATCATATCTAATAAATAGCATATTGTTTTTCTCTTTGTTTTCGTTTTCCTTGTTTTCTTTTTACTGGCTTTTGACTGAGTTCTTGAGGGCTGGAGCTGCTGAATGTCTCACTCTCAGAAAAACAAAGCCTTTGTCTTTTAGATACCATGAAGATCCAACTTGTGGATTACTTCGAGCCAAAGAAGTATTTTCCACCTGAATTTTTTCATAATTGATTTCCTCTAAAGAGAACTTTGTCAAATGCCAATTTGAACTTTTCCTAACCCTTCGATTATCCACTGTAACTCTCAGCATAAAGATCAGAGTCTTCAGTTTCTCTCTTGCGATACTGGGGTATCTAGGCCCTGCCTTATTTCCTGCTACTTTATACTCGCCACATCACCAAACCTACCTATTTCTATAGTGCCCCTATAGCACCGGGCTGGTTCATCCCAGAGTCTTGACTTATAAGTAGTGGCTCCTCACTGCTTTACTCAACCTAACTCCTATCACTCTTTAAAACTCAGTTCTGTTCCAGGAAAACCTCTTTGGGCCCATGGGTAGATTTAGGTTCTCCCTAATTGTTCTCTTACACTATTCTGTAGTTTCCTTTATTTTGTGTGTGTGTGTGTGCTCTACTAAATTACTGATTTATGTGTCTCTCTTCCCTACTAATCTTCTTTGGGGCAAAGCATATACTTAGAGGACTTGGACTGTAGTGGACACTGAAAAAACGTAAAACCATGGGAGCAGGGGCCTTTTGGTAGAGCTGAATCCCCATAGCCTGGCACATGTTGGGCATTCATATATTTGCTAAAGGAATAAAGGAATAAAATGAGCCAGTTATACTTTCATTTTTCTTCTTCTGAGCATTGCATATTGTTTAAGAATCTATTAAAAGCAAGGTGGTGTATTTATCGAAGTACATAGGCACTAGCAATCAATGATGTTAATGCTGCAAATCAGCAATGGAATTACTTAGATAATTCATCTATGATTTTGAGCAACTACTCAAAATGGTATCTGGCTGTAAAATAATTTATGTCCTTTAGATTTATGTTGTCCAGTATAGTAGCTACTAGCCACATGTGGCTATTAATTAAATTTTAGTAAAGTTTAAATTCAGTTCTTCAGTCTCAGCCACAATTTATGTTCTTAATAGCCATATGTAGCTAGTGGCTGCCTTATTGGAAGCACAGTAGAGAACCTTGAATTTAGTAGCAGTTTCATAAAATTTTACCATCTATTTGCTTTTATTTTTCATAAGTAAAAATTTGAGGAGTACCTTTCAAAACTTAGTCAATTGTTTTGTTTAATCTGCTTACAGAAACCAAAAGTATTTGCTCAATTAATGCCAAGTGAATGTTAAAGCAGACAATTAGGAAGTCCTAAATAAAATTCTCATTCCATTAAAAAAGAACATCTCTAATTTTAAATTTCAATGTAATTCAGTTTCTGAGCTATTTTAAAATTAGTATAATTATAGGATTTATGTTATTTTAGTGCTCTTTACTTGAGCTAGTAGTAGCTCATAAAAGCTTTCTCTAATGTATTTTAAAACAATTTTTTGTAATGTATTTTTGTAGAACCATTTTTTAAAAGTCAGAACTCAGAAAAACCATATATGTGTTAAACAGAAAATATCAAATGAGGATTTATTAAATCATAACATTCTTGTGCATTCATTCTGCAAAGTTTAAGTGATATTACAGCATGGTGCATATTATTTTTCAAAGCAGGAACTGAGTTGTGTGTGAATCCTTCACTAATAAAGCAAAAAGATACATGTACCCTATATGTAACATTATAACAGATAGTGCAATACTTCCTCAAACTTTTTTATTGAGCTATGAGAGTTTGCCTTAGATAAGGGCAAACACGTTTTTGAAAATCTGTTCTCATTGTACCAGCTAAAGCTATAGGAAATAGAAATATATTAAAGCCATAAAAGCTCCAGCTAGATAAAATCCTAACACTGTTTCAATTGGTTTGTCTAAAGATTTCAGGAAGTTGAAACCTCTTGGGTCAAAAGGAGTAAGCTGTTAGAGGGTTTTTCAACATAAGATTGCCATTACCAGTGCAAACTTTGTATTCGATTTCTTCTTGTGCAAAATACAGCTTTCCGACATAAGGAACATGAGGAAAGTGCTGAAACAGAGAGTGACATTTTTCTTACCCTGCCCTCAGCTTTTCATCCAAGGCACAAGCCAGACCACTCTAGTTTAAAATACCTCCTCTGGTAACTGACATTTCTTGGAGTTTCTTTCGTCTCCTAAAGTGGAGGTCCTCACCGTGAGGAAGATTCCTTCCATCCCCCCTCTCTCTCAACTTTTCAGTGGGTCAAGAGCAACAAACAAAAGCTGGTTCATGTTTTATTTAACTCTTATGGTTTCCATGTCTATAGTTTTATTTTTCAGGAGTAATATCAATAGAACATATAGTATATCATGAGCTTATTATATATCAACATGGCACAAGGTACATTATCAAACTTAATCCTCTCAACTATGATAGGAGGTAGTTAGGCACTATTGTTAGCTCAGTGTTCAGATTTTGGAAAGTAAGATATAAAAATGGGCCACACGGGGAGAAAGTGATGGAGCCAGGATTTGAACACAGGCAGAAACCAGGCTTTTAATCCCAACCCTATATCACCTTCTTGGAAAAGCCTCCCCTATTCCCTTCTAGAGTCAACTAATGTCTTCACAGTTACAAGCGATGAAAATGATTATCTTACTTTTCCAAAAGGGTGTAAGCTATAATTGCAAATCAACTCCAATTTCAAGACAGTTCTTAAATTACAAAAGAACTATTTTCTTTGACATTTTAGGGAACTCTGTCATCTTAATATCTGCTTACCTACAAGAGAAATCCTGAAATACCAAATATTTTATTTAATTTGCTTACTTTTAGTAATTAAAAATAGATCACAAGGAACAGACATTTCTCCACAAAAGATACCAAATGGCCCATAAGCACAGAAAAAGCTGTTAGGCATCATTAGCTATCAGGGATATGCAAATCAGGTCCACATTGAGTTAGCACTTCATACACTAAAATGGCTATAATCAAAAGAACAACAACAAGTGTTGACAAGGATGTGGAGAAACTGGAACCCTCAGTAGTTGCTGGTGGGAATGTAAAATAATGCAGCCACTTTGGAAAATAGTTTGGCCATTCCTCAAATTGTTCAGTATAGAGTTATCCCATAACCAAGGATTTTGACTCCTAGGTATCCATCAGAAATGATATGTCAATACAAAACCTTGTAAACGAACGCTCATAGCCTCACTCATAATAGCCAAAAATGGAAACAGTCCAAATGTCCATTTACTAATGAATGGATAAACAAAATGTGACATATCCATACACTGGAATATCATTTGGCAATAAAGAGGAACACGGACTGATATATAAAACAACATGGGTGAATCTTGAAAACATTATGTGAAGTGAAAGCAGCCAGTCACAAAAGGCCACATATTGTATGATTCTATTTATATGAAACATTCCCAGTTTCATATAAATGTATAGAGATTAGTGGTTGCTTAGGGATGGGGGTGGGGAGTGAATGGTGATGAGTACAGATTTCTTTGGGGATTGAGGAATATGTTCTAAACTTAGATTGTGATGGTGGTTGCACATGTATGAATTTACTAAAAGGCATTGTTTTTTGTATACTTTAAATGGAGTAAATTTTATGGTATGTGGATTATATTTCAATAAAGATGTTAAAAATTAGATCACAGGAAAAATGGGTTACAGAATTGTTTATTGATTAGAACTATGGAGAAAAAAAATACTTAGCTTTATAGATTTCTTATAATTTGCTGCCATTCCATACCTAACCATCTATATACCCAAGTGGCAAATAGTTTCAATTCTGAATTTAGTTTTCTGCCAAAACACAAAAATCGCCTCTTTTAGTGCTGTGATGACCTTCCTCACTTGGTGAAACAATGCCTGATGTTCAGTTTCCATCCCCCATATGGACACTTGACCTTCTATCTCCTTTTTAAAGCAGAATGATGAAATGGGGATAGTAAGGACTTGGGAGTCAGACAAACTTGACTTCAATCCTGCCTCTACCTCTTATAAGCTGTGTGACTCAGGGAAAGCTAGTTAACTCCTCTGAGCATACTATTGTCTTCAAATTTCCTCTAGATTTGAGTGAGAGATAATGTGTGTAAAGCACCTAGTGTTTAGTAGGTTCTTGATAGATGCTGTTCATGAACCATTCCTTCAGAAGAGGGCACAGAACTTACAACTGGCATCTGGGTTAGTTTTAGAATAATGGAAAGAAACTTGCTACTCTCTCTCTCCCTGAAAAACAAGTCTTTTATGCCCAACCCTGTGACTGATGTCTGAAATTCTATTATAGGCTCCTTCTTCAAATAAAAATACAAAAATATTTTATTTGATGCCAAAAAAAATGCTTTTGGAATAAAAATATTTTAAATAATTATATATCATGGTCTATCACAATATAAATGAATTTTTCTTTCTTTCCTTATTAAAAGAAAAAATCTTTAGATGTTTGGTGGGTGAGACCCAGAAGACACACTGGGTGCCTGGAAAGGAGCTGGAGAGGGCATCTGCTTGGCGTGGGCAGCCATGATCATGGATTAGAAGCAGGTCTATGGATTTTGGGGGCCTAGTGAAAAAAAGTTATGCCCCTTCCCATTCCTTCTTTTCACCTAAACAGTGAATGTGAACTGAAAGACCACTTTCTAGCCTGTTATTTGTATGAATTTGTCAGTGTTGGCCCTGAAAGGAGATCAGTTTCACAGTCATGCATCGGCTGTGTCCGAAGTCAGGTCATCAGTCATCTCCCTCCTTGTGAATAATCCTGGGTGAATGGGAAAATGGACAGAAGATGCAGAGAAGCTGCTTTTCTCCTCTACCCAAGATAATTGAGCTCTAATTTCTCAAGAGGGGCAGTGTTTTGCCATTTTAGACCAAGGTTATTACTGCTGGAGGCTCAACTGATTTGCATGCTCCAGCAAAGGGCACTAACTTGGGTGGAAAAATCACTAAAACATGTTTATCTGAAAACAGTGATAACAAACCCCCACCTACCCAAGATTGTATAAATCATTTCACTTCCAATTCACAAACATTATAATTAAGCAAATTTTGTTTCCCCTCTAGGCAAACAAAGCCCCAAATTAGGAGTGGAATGTAAGTAGGCTGAACAAATGTGAAAATGAGATTCCTGTGTTCCAAGGTCATCTTCACAGCCTCAAAAAGATGCTTTGGTATCACTTGAAAGCCCCTTGATTTAAATCGTTTGCTAGAAATGTTTTGAGTCCAATCACTTAATTCCAATGTAAACTTTTCTTTTAGGGAAAACAAGAAAAAAACCTAATTTGCTTAATTTACCAATGTTGATTTGGTTAATTTGTACCCTTAGTTATGATCAGTTTCAAAGATAAAGTTTAAAGACAAATTGCTGCATAAAGTTTTGATACCGTTTCCAATATATCTACTAAAAATAAGCTTAACAAATGCCAGATATCTTTAACAGTTCTTGTTTTAGCAGTCTTTTTGTTTTGTTTTGTTTTTTTGTTTGTTTTGTGCTCCAGATTATTTAGATGAGGTTTTAAAACTATTTAGGAGCTGAATTCTGTTGCACATGTATTCTCACCAAAGCATAAGCATGTTGATTTTATGGTTTCCAGACTTCTTGTCTAGATGATACGTTATATGAGAATGTGTTAGGAAATATTCCGTGGTCACAAAAAGAGACCTTTAGAAAAGTTTAGTGCTGTAATGTGAAGTCGGCATTCCTGCTGGGTAGTGTATCTTACCAGGAAGATGATGAGACTTGTGGGATTGAAGAACAATTCAGGATTTACGAATTTTCATGAAGAAGGCATTCATTCTAGAGAATCACTGTCAGTGACAGCTTGGTTGGAACAATTTTTGACATGTCCTGTTTCTGATGGTAATATGTGTAATAACTATAAATGTATTGTTTCTAACTATTTAAGACCCCTTCCTCTCCACCCCTCAGAACCAAAGGAGTCGCATCCACAAACTAATTGCAAACTCAAGTGATTTTCTTAAAAAGCTGGTTTCAGCTATGGTATTTTATGTTAGGTTTCTCATTAATCCCAGTGTTCTCTAAATTGTGAAGGAGCAGGATTTTGCTTTGGTCATTTAACATGGCTTCTTATAAAGGGGTGGTTGCCTTTATTTTCTGCAGTCCAGTTAGGGATTTTTGACAATTTAAAATCTTCATCCTAATACTTGTTTTTAAGGTGCTTTTTTTTTTTTTTTTTCATTTTGTAGATTTAATTCCTCTTAGGATTAGTTCAAAGTTTTATTTAAAGCAGTTTTTTTTTTATTTTTTTAAAGTAGTTCCAAGTTTTATTTACATGCAAACCATTTGGGGATCTTGTTAAAATGCAGATTCTGATTTAGCAGGTCTGGGGTGGAACCTGAGAGTCTGCATGTCTAACAGGTTCTCAGGTGATGCAGATTAAGTTGGGGAATTGAGTAAATGAAACAAAAATACTTCAGGGAAACTATTGGTTTCCTTTCTTAATGTCAAAGAGATTATCCATTCTATCTTTGCAAGAAACAAATACTTTTTTTTAAAATCAACTTCTGTGACACACGAGATTCAGTTCAGATGTCTGCAGTTTTCATACATTCTGAATTGTACGTCAGTTATAGTTGATAATGCTCTATGTATTTTACTCTAATTTCTTGGTAATTAGTTACCTATCTTTGGGACCTGATCAACTCCTGGTTATGAAGAGTTGTCATTAACCGTAACATCTTGTTCCTTTCTCCAGGTAAATATTTTGATATTTTTGTGTACAAAATTTAAGTAAGTACCAGGTTTATTTTTTTTTTTTTCTTTTTTTTTTTATCATCATTTTATTGAGATATATTCACATACCACGCAGTCATACAAAACAAATTGTACTTTCGATTGTTTACAGTACCATTACATAGTTGTACATTCATCACCTAAATCAATCCCTGACACCTTCATTAGCCCACACACAAAAATAACAAGAATAATAATTAGAGTGAAAAAGAGCAATTGAAGTAAAAAAGAACACTGGGTACCTTTCTCTGTTTGTTTCCTTCCCCTACTTTTCTACACATCCATCCATAAACTAGACAAAGTGGAGTTTGGTCCTTATGGCATTCCCAATCCCATTGTCACCCCTCATAAGCTACATTTTTATGCAACTGTCTTCGAGATTCATGGGTTCTGGGTTGTAGTTTAATAGTTTCAGGTATCCACCACCAGCTACCCCAATTCTTTAGAACCTAAAAAGGGTTGTCTAAAGTGTGCGTAAGAGTGCCCACCAGAGTGATCTCTCGGCTCGTTTTGGAATCTCTCTGCCACTGAAGCTTATTTCATTTCCTTTCACATCCCCCTTTTGGTCAAGAAGATGTTCTCCATCCCACGATGCCGGGTCTACATTCCTCTCCGGGAGTCATATTCCACGTTGCCAGGGAGATTCACTCCCCTGGGTGTCTGGTCCCACGTAGGGGGGAGGGCAGTGATTTCACCTTTCAAGTTGGCTTAGCCAGAGAGAGAGGGCCACATCTGAGCAACAAAGAGGCATTCAGGAGGAAACTCTTAGGCACAAATATAGGGAGGCCTAGCCTCTCCTTTGCAGCAACCGTCTTCCCAAGGGTAAAACTTATGGTAGAGGGCTCAACCCATCAAACCACCAGTCCCCTATGTCTGTGGTCTTGTTAACAACCATGGAGGTGGGGTAGGCGAATACCCCTGCATTCTCCACAGGCTCCTCAAGGGGGCACTACATCTTTTTTTTTTTTTTTCTTTGTTTGTCTTTTTTTCTTTTTTTCTTTTTTTCTTTTTTTAACTTTCCCTTCTTTTTTAAATCAACTGTATGAAAAAAAAAGTTAAAAAGAAAACAAACATACAATAAAAGAACATTTCAAAGAGACCATAACAAGGGAGTAAGAAAAAGACAACTAACCTAAGATAACTGCTTAACTTCCAACATGTTCCTACTTTACCCCAAGAAAGTTACATAATATAGCAACATTTCAGTGAACTTATTCCTACTACATCCATCAGAAATTAACAGACCATAGTCATTTCTGGGCATCCCCAGAACGTTAAATAGCTTATCTGTTCTTCTTGGATTATTGTTCCCCCTTCCTTAATTGCTCTCTACTGCTAGTTCCCCTACATTCTACATTATAAACCATTTGTTTTACATTTTTCACAGTTCACATTAGTGGTAGCATATAATATTTCTCTTTTTGTGCCTGGCTTATTTCGCTCAGCATTATGTCTTCAAGGTTCATCCATGTTGTCATATGTTTCACCAGATCGTTCCTTCTTACTGCCGCGTAGTATTCCATCGTGTGTATATACCACATTTTATTTATCCACTCATCTGTTGAAGGACATTTGGGTTGTTTCCATCTCTTGGCAATTGTGAATAATGCTGCTATGAACATTGGCGTGCAGATATCTGTTCGTGTCACTGCTTTCCGATCTTCCGGGTATATACCGAGAAGTGCAATCGCTGGATCGAATGGTAGCTCTATATCTAGTTTTTTAAGGAACTGCCAGACTGACTTCCAGAGTGGCTGAACCATTATACAGTCCCACCAACAATGAATAAGTGTTCCAATTTCTCCACATCCCCTCCAGCATTTGTAGTTTCCTGTTTGTTTAATGGCAGCCATTCTAACCGGTGTTAGATGGTATCTCATTGTGGTCTTAATTTGCATCTCTCTAATAGCTAGTGAAGCTGAACATTTTTTCATGTGTTTCTTGGCCATTTGTATTTCCTCTTCAGAGAACTGTCTTTTCATATCTTTTGCCCATTTTATAATTGGGCCGTCTGTACTATTGTCATTGAGTTGTAGGATTTCTTTGTATATGCAAGATATCAGTCTTTTGTCAGATACATGGTTTCCAAAAATTTTTTCCCATTGAGTTGGCTGCCTCTTTACCTTTTTGAGAAATTCCTTTGAGGTGCAGAAACTTCTAAGCTTGAGGAGTTCCCATTTATCTATTTTCTCTTTTGTTGCTTGTGCTTTGGGTGTAAAGTCTAGGAAGTGGCCTCCTAATACAAGGTCTTGAAGATGTTTTCCTACATTATCTTCTAGGAGTTTTATGGTACTTTCTTTTATATTGAGATCTTTGGTCCATTTTGAGTTAATTTTTGTGTAGGGGGTGAGGTAGGGGTCCTCTTTCATTCTTTTGGATATGGATATCCAACTCTCCCAGCCCCATTTGTTGAAAAGACCATTATGGCTCAGTTCGGTGGCTTTGGGGGCCTTATCAAAGATCAGTCGGCCATAGATCTGAGGGTCTATCTCTGAATTCTCAATTCGATTCCATTGATCTATATGTCTATCTTTGTGCCAGTACCATGCTGTTTTGGCAACTGTGGCTTTATAATAAGCTTCAAAGTCAGGGAGTGTAAGTCCTCCCACTTCGTTTTTCTTTTTTAGAGTGTCTTTAGCAATTCGAGGCATCTTCCCTTTCCAAATAAATTTGATAACTAGCTTTTCCAAGTCTGCGAAGTAGGTTGTTGGGATTTTGATTGGGATTGCATTGAATCTGTAGATGAGTTTGGGTAGAATTGACATCTTAATGACATTTAGCCTTCCTATCCATGAACATGGAATATTTTTCCATCTTTTAAGGTCCCCTTCTATTTCTTTTAGTAGAATTATGTAGTTTTCTTTGTATAGGTCTTTTACATCTTTGGTTAAGTTTATTCCTAGGTACTTGATTTTTTTAGTTGCTATTGAAAATGGTATCTTTTTCTTGAGTGTCACTTCCGTTTGTTCATTTCTAGCATATAGAAACATTACTGACTTATGTGCATTAATCTTGTATCCCGCTACTTTGCTAAATTTGTTTATTAGCTCTAGTAGGTGTATCGTTGATTTCTCAGGGTTTTCTAGATATAAGATCATATCATCTGCAAACAATGACAGTTTTACTTCTTCTTTTCCAATTTGGATGCCTTTTATTTCTTTGTCTTGCCGGATTGCCCTGGCTAGCACTTCCAGCACAATGTTGAATAACAGTGGTGACAGCGGGCATCCTTGTCTTGTTCCTGATCTTAGAGGGAAGGCTTTCAGTCTCTCACCATTGAGTACTATGCTGGCTGTGGGTTTTTCATATATGCTCTTTATCATGTTGAGGAAGTTTCCTTCAATTCCTACCTTTTGAAGTGTTTTTATCAAAAAGGGATGTTGGATTTTGTCAAATGCTTTTTCAGCATCTATTGAGATGATCAATTGATTTTTCCCTTTTGAGTTTTTAATGTGTTGTAATACATTGATTGTTTTTCTTATGTTGAACCATCCTTGCATGCCTGGAATGAACCCCACTTGGTCATGGTGTATGATTTTTTTAATGTGTCTTTGGATTCGATTTGCAAGTATTTTGTTGAGGATTTTTGCATCTATATTCATTAGGGAGATTGGCCGGTAGTTTTCCTTTTTTGTAGCATCTTTGCCTGGTTTTGGTATTAGATTGATGTTAGCTTCATAAAATGAGTTAGGTAGTGTTCCATTTTTTTCAATGTTTTGAAAGAGTTTGAGTAAGATGGGTGTCAGTTCTTTCTGGAAAGTTTGGTAGAATTCCACTGTGAAGCCATCTGGCCCTGGGCATATATTTGTGGGAAGATTTTTGATGACTGATTGGATCTCTTTGCTTGTGATGGGTTGGTTGAGGTCTTCTATTTCTTCTCTGGTCAGTCTACGTTGTTCATATGTTTCCAGGAAATTGTCCATTTCTTCTATGTTATCCAGTTTGTTGCCATACAGTTGTTCATAATATCCTCTTATAATTTTTTTAATTTCTTCAGGATCTGCAGTTATGTCATCTTTTTCATTCATTATTTTGTTTATATGGGTCTTCTCTCTTTTTGTTTTTGTCAGTCTAGCTAGGGGCTTGTCAATCTTGTTGATCTTCTCAAAGAACCAACTTTTGGTGATATTTATCCTCTCTATTGTTTTTTTGTTCTCTATGTCATTTATTTCTGCTTTAATCCTTGTTATTTCTTTTCTTCTACTTGGTTTGGGATTGGTTTGCTGTTCATTTTCTTTTTTTTTTTTTTTTTTTTTTTTTTTTTTTTTTTTTTTTTCTAAAGTAAAAATTCAGTTTATTCATCTGTTTATGACACAGTACACAAGAGGCTAAGTGTTTCACATCATAGATTTCACTTCCAACTCCTTGGAATGTTCATTCTTTGGCTAAAAGGATAGACTTGGCGGAAAGCCAGGCAACATTTAGGCCACTAAAATAAGGTAGGGGGACCAATGCTGACATCATCCTCACTGGGATGAGTATAAGAGGCTATTAGCTGCAAGCTGATTTTCTAGAACTCTTAGCTGGAAGCATAGGGGACACCGCGTCTGGATGCTCGTGCCATTTCGGGCTTCAGTCGTAACAGACCATAGTCACCTCTGGGCATCCCCAGAACGTCAAACAGCTTATCTGTTCTTCTTGGATTATTGTTCCCCCTTCCTTAATTGCTCTCTACTGCTAGTTCCCCTACATTCTACATTATAAACCATTTGTTTTACATTTTTCAAAGTTCACATTAGTGGTAGCATATAATATTTCTCTTTTTGTGCCTGGCTTATTTCGCTCAGCATTATGTCTTCAAGGTTCATCCTTGTTGTCATATGTTTCACCAGATCATTCCTTCTTACTGCCGCGTAGTATTCCATCGTGTGTATATACCACATTTTATTTATCCACTCATCTGTTGATGGACATTTGGGTTGTTTCCATCTCTTGGCAATTGTGAATAATGCTGCTATGAACATTGGCGTGCAGATATCTGTTCGTGTCACTGCTTTCCGATCTTCCGGGTATATCCCGAGAAGTGCAATCGCTGGATCGAATGGTAGCTCTATCTCTAGTTTTCTAAGAAACTGCCAGACTGACTTCCAGAGTGGCTGAACCATTATACAGTCCCACCAACAATGAATAAGAGTTCCAATTTCTCCACATCCCCTCCAGCATTTGTAGTTTCCTGTTTGTTTAATGGCAGCCATTCTAACCGGTGTTAGATGGTATCTCATTGTGGTCTTAATTTGCATCTCTCTAATAGCTAGTGAAGCTGAACATTTTTTCATGTGTTTCTTGGCCATTTGTATTTCCTCTTCAGAGAACTGTCTTTTCATATCTTTTGCCCATTTTATAATTGGGCTGTCTGTACTATTGTCATTGAGTTGTAGGATTTCTTTGTATATGCAAGATATCAGTCTTTTGTCAGATACATGGTTTCCAAAAATTTTTTCCCATTGAGTTGGCTGCCTCTTTACCTTTTTGAGAAATTCCTTTGAGGTGCAGAAACTTCTAAGCTTGAGGAGTTCCCATTTATCTATTTTCTCTTTTGTTGCTTGTGCTTTGGGTGTAAAGTCTAGGAAGTGGCCTCCTAATACAAGGTCTTGAAGATGTTTTCCTACATTATCTTCTAGGAGTTTAATGGTACTTTCTTTTATATTGAGATCTTTGGTCCATTTTGAGTTAATTTTTGTGTAGGGGGTGAGGTAGGGGTCCTCTTTCATTCTTTTGGATATGGATATCCAACTCTCCCAGCCCCATTTGTTGAAAAGACCATTATGGCTCAGTTCGGTGACTTTGGGGGGCCTTATCAAAGATCAGTCGGCCATAGATCTGAGGGTCTATCTCTGAATTCTCAATTCGATTCCATTGATCTATATGTCTGTCTTTGTGCCAGTACCATGCTGTTTTGGCAACTGTGGCTTTATAATAAGCTTCAAAGTCAGGGAGTGTAAGTCCTCCCACTTCGTTTTTCTTTTTTAAAGTGTCTTTAGCAATTCGAGGCATCTTCCCTTTCCAAATAAATTTGATAACTAGCTTTTCCAAGTCTGCAAAGTAGGTTGTTGGAATTTTGATTGGGATTGCATTGAATCTGTAGATGAGTTTTGGGTAGAATTGACATCTTAATGACATTTAGCCTTCCTATCCATGAACATGGAATATTTTTCCATCTTTTAAGGTCCCCTTCTATTTCTTTTAGTAGAGTTATGTAGTTTTCTTTGTATAGGTCTTTTACATCTTTGGTTAAGTTGATTCCTAGGTACTTGATTTTTTTAGTTGCTATTGAAAATGGTATCTTTTTCTTGAGTGTCTCTTCAGTTTGTTCATTTCTAGCATATAGAAACATTACTGACTTATGTGCATTAATCTTGTATCCCGCTACTTTGCTAAATTTGTTTATTAGCTCTAGTAGGTGTATCGTCGATTTCTCAGGGTTTTCTAGATATAAGATCATATCATCTGCAAACAATGACAGTTTTACTTCTTCTTTTCCAATTTGGATGCCTTTTATTTCTTTGTCTTGCCGGATTGCCCTGGCTAGCACTTCCAGCACAATGTTGAATAACAGTGGTGATAGCGGGCATCCTTGTCTTGTTCCTGATCTTAGAGGGAAGGCTTTCAGTCTCTCACCATTGAGTACTATGCTGGCTGTGGGTTTTTCATATATGCTCTTTATCATGTTGAGGAAGTTTCCTTCAATTCCTACCTTTTGAAGTGTTTTTATCAAAAACGGATGTTGGATTTTGTCAAATGCTTTTTCAGCATCTATTGAGATGATCAATTGATTTTTCCCTTTCGAGTTTTTAATGTGTTGTAATACATTGATTGTTTTTCTTATGTTGAACCATCCTTGCATGCCTGGAATGAACCCCACTTGGTCATGGTGTATGATTTTTTTAATGTGTCTTTGGATTCGATTTGCAAGTATTTTGTTGAGGATTTTTGCATCTATATTCATTAGGGAGATTGGCCGGTAGTTTTCCTTTTTTGTAGCATCTTTGCCTGGTTTTGGTATTAGATTGATGTTAGCTTCATAAAATGAATTAGGTAGTGTTCCATTTTTTTCAATGTTTTGAAAGAGTTTGAGTAAGATTGGTGTCAGTTCTTTCTGGAAAGTTTGATAGAATTCCCCTATGAAGCCATCTGGCCCTGGGCATTTATTTGTGGGAAGATTTTTGATGACTGATTGGATCTCTTTGCTTGTGATGGGTTGGTTGAGGTCTTCTATTTCTTCTCTGGTCAGTCTAGGTTGTTCATATGTTTCCAGGAAATTGTCCATTTCTTCTACATTATCCAGTTTGTTGCCATACAGTTGTTCATAATATCCTCTTATAATTTTTTTAATTTCTTCAGGATCTGCAGTTATGTCACCTTTTTCATTCATTATTTTGTTTATATGGGTCTTCTCTCTTTTTGATTTTGTCAGTCTAGCTAGGGGCTTGTCAATCTTGTTGATCTTCTCAAAGAACCAACTTTTGGTGATATTTATCCTTTCTATTGTTTTTTTGTTCTCTATGTCATTTATTTCTGCTTTAATCCTTGTTATTTCTTTTCGTCTACTTGGTTTAGGATTGGTTTGCTGTTCATTTTCTAGCTTCTTCAGTTGATCCATTAGTTCTTTGATTTTGGCTCTTTCTTCCTTTTTAATATATGCGTTTAGTGCTATAAATTTCCCCCTTAGCACTGCTTTTGCTGCATCCCATAGGTTTTGGTATGTTGTGTTCTCATTTTCATTCGTCTCTATATATTTAGCAATTTCTCTTGCTATTTCTTCTTTAACCCACTGATTGTTTAGGAGTGTGTTGTTTAACCTCCAGGTATTTGTGAATTTTCTAAGTCTCTGATGGTTATTGACTTCTAATTGTATTCCATTGTGGTCAGAGAATGTGCTTTGAATAATTTCAATCTTTTTAAATTTATTGAGGCTTGTTTTATGTCCCAGCATATGATCTATTCTGGAGAAAGTTCCGTGAGCACTAGAAAAGTATGTGTATCCTGGTGATTTGGGATGTAATGTCCTGTAGATGTCTGTTAAATCTAATTCATTTATCAGATTGTTTAGGTTTTCAATTTCCTTATTGGTCTTCTGTCTGGTTGATCTATCTATAGGAGAGAGTGGTGTGTTGAAGTCTCCCACAATTATTGTGGAAACATCAATTGCTTCCTTTAGTTTTGCCAGTGTTTCTCTCATGTATTTTGTGGCACCTTGATTGGGTGCATAGACATTTACGATTGTTATTTCTTCTTGCTGAATTGCCCCTTTTATTAGTATGTAGTGGCCTTCTTTGTCTCTCAAAACATCCCTGCATTTGAAGTCTATTTTATCTGAGATTAATATTGCTACACCTGCTTTCTTTTGGCTGTAGCTTGCATGAAATATTTTTTTCCATCCTTTCACTTTCAGTTTCTTTGTGTCCCTGTGTCTAAGATGAGTCTCTTGTATGCAACATATTGATGGTTCATTTTTTTTGATCCATTCTGCGAATCTATATCTTTTAATTGGGGAGTTTAATCCATTTACATTCAACGTTAAAACCGTGAAGGCATTTCTTGAATCGGCCATCTTATCCTTTGGTTTATGTTTGCCATATTTTTCCCTCTCTCTATTAATATCCTTTATTGTACCCATACCGAATCTCTTTAGTACTGAACCTTTCTCCAAGTCTCTCTGTCCTGTCTTTGTTTCTCTGTCTGTAGGGCTCCCTTTAGTATCTCCAGTAGGGCAGGTCTCTTGTTAGCAAATTCTCTCAGCATTTCTTTGTCTGTGAAAAATTTAAGCTCTCCCTCAAATTTGAAGGAGAGCTTTGCTGGATAAAGTATTCTTGGCTGGAAATTCCTCTCACTCAGAATTTTAAATATATCGTGCCACTGCCTTCTTGCCTCCATGGTGGCTGCTGAGTAGTCACTACTTAGTCTTATGCTGTTTCCTTTGTATGTGGTGGATTGCTTTTCTCTTGCTGCTTTCAGAACTTGCTCCTTCTCTTCTATGTTTGACAGTGTGATCAGTATATGTCTCGGAGTGGGTTTTTTTGGATTTATTCTATTTGGAGTTCGCTGAGCATTTATGATTTGTGTATTTATGTTGTTTAGAAGATTTGGGAAGTTTTCCCCAACAATTTCTTTGAATACTCTTCCTAGACCTTTACCCTTTTCTTCCCCTTCTGGGACACCAATGAGTCTTATATTTGGACGTTTCATATTATCTATCATATCCCTGAGGTCCATTTCGAGTTTTTCAATTTTTTTCCCCATTCTTTCTTTTATGCTTTCATTTTCCATTCTGTCATCTTCCAGGTCACTGATTCGTTGTTCAACTTCCTCTAGTCTTGTACTATGAGTGTCCAGAATCTTTTTAATTTGGTCAACAGTTTCTTTAATTTCCATAAGATCATCCATTTTTTTATTTAGTCTTGCAATGTCTTCTTTATGCTCTTCTAGGGTCTTCTTGATTTCCTTCATATCCCGTACTATGGTCTCATTGTTCATCTTTAGTTCTTTGAGTAGCTGCTCTAGGTGCTGTGTGTCTTCTGGTCTTTTGATTTGGGTGCTTGGGCTTGGGTTATCCATATCGTCTGGTTTTTTCATATGCTTTATAATTTTCTGTTGTTTTTGGCCTCGTGGCATTTGCTGAACTTGATAGGGTTCTTTTAGGGTTTGTAGACCTACTGAAGTCCTTATCTCTAATTTATCAGATCTACAGCTTCGTGGAGTACACTTTCTCTAACTAACCAGCAGGTGGCGTCCACGAGCCACCTGTTCTCCACAAGCCAGTTCTCCCCTGCTTAGCCTTTTTGGTGAGTGGGGAAGTGAGTCTTGTGGGGCCCAATTGGTGTACCAAGCTTGCGTGTGTAGTTGGTGTTGCCTGCCCTGTATGTGGGGCGTGTTTCTGGGCAGTCGGGGAGGGGGGGTGGCCCTAACAATCAAATCTCCCTGATGATCCTAGAGTTTTAAAGGTGCTGCAATAGTCTAATCCTTCAGTTCAGTCCTGCCACAGTTTGTCTCTGCCACTGACCCACAAGTCTTTGGTATTGGCGTATGGCTCCCGAGACTTGCAAGTGGGCCCCTCTTCCAGGCTGTGCACCCCGGGTCCTCTGTTGAGGGATGACTGTGCTATGTCACAGGTGAGTGCCGTCCCCCCAGGGCAGTTCTGGGCTGCTGGGCTGTGTAGGGAGGCTCCCAGTCTGCTCAAATGATGGCTGAATGGGGCTTTGTTAATTCACACTGCTCCACCTTCCCAGTTCTGGGACATTCAGCTGAGGTTGCAGGGAAGGCTAATGTCCACGCCCAGTTTTGTGGTGTGTGCCTGTTATTTGAAGCACTTCCGTCACACTGGGTTGTCTGGGGCAGCTCTGGGCTATGGGGCTGGCGATGGGCAGGAGTGTTTCCTGTCCACCAGGATGGTGGCTGTGAGCGGACACCCCCCTTTTCTTGGGAAGTTGTGTTGTTTAGTGAATTTTCTCAGCCACTGGATTATTGCCTTTTGTCTCAGAGCTCTCTTAGTTCTGCTCTTGACTTGACGTGCCCAAATTTCAATTCTTTGAAGCTTTCTGTATTGAGCTTCTTAGAGTAATTGTTTTAGAAAAAGAAAAAAGGATTTAAAAAAAAAAAAAAAAAAAAAAAAAAAAACGGCCCTCCTCAGAGATCTAATGGGTTATTGAAATGCTAATAGACGAAGCAACCAGGGTCATTAAGGAAAGGTCCACAGGGCAGAGAGATCAGCTTTTCTTCGGGATTTGCATATGCGCCTCAGGGCCTGAGCTCAGGCTTGAGCTCTGCCCTTCCCCCTTCTATGTTCACCAGAACTCCAAAAATCTTCCGCTTTTATTTTGGAGTTTTTCGTGTTGTTTTTTTTCTATGCCTGTCTCCTCTCTGCTGGGCTGGCTGCTCTCAGAGTCTCTGGTGTCTGGTCTCAGTCTATCTATGGTTGGAGTTTGAATCAGTAGAATGAGTTTCTGATAAGAGCAGCCACTGCACTTCTCCTTTCTCCTTCCCGGAGCTGACAGCCCCTCCTCCCACGGGACTGAGACTGGCAGGGAGGGGCGCGGGTCCCCTGGCCGCAAAAACTTACAGATTTCGCTGATCTCAGCAGTTCCACGTTTTCATGAGTGTTGTATGAAGTATGCCCAAAGTCAGATTGCTCTGTGGTGTCCAGTCCACGCAGTTCCTGGCTTTTTACCTACTTTCCTGGAGGAGTAACTAAAACTTACAGCTCACCAGTCTGCCATCTTGCCCCGCCTCTCCCAGGTTTATTTTTGACAATGCTACCCCAAATGTCACTTTGTACACAATACATGTCCTCTAGTGTTATATACCGTGATAGAGAAGTATCAAGAAAAAAACATGCTAGTTAATATCTCATGAGAAAGGTAATTTGTAATATGAAAACTTGTAAAGCTGAACTGCCAACCATAGGAGTAAGATTTTTTCAGTGTGTTAAGAGCAAATGAAGTATTGAAAAATTTGGTTAAGATCTGAAATATATATATTTATGAAATGCACATGAATATATGCCAGTACTATATATCAATATTAATAGTATTTAAAAAATATTGGCATAAATGGCATATTACTTAATATATTATGTAACTACCAATGCTACAATATCAGCAATATTAATAGCTTTTATTAATAGTGACATTAACTTGTTATTAATATTAGTATTTCATTTCCTTAAAATGAATTAGCCCTGACTGTAGAGCCCTCTTGACAAGAAACTGATGAGAAAAGCAAGCTCCAACCAGAAAAGCCTGTCTGGAGATTAACTGACTGTAGAAAGGAGTGAGAGGCTGACATATTCTTTTGTGAGAACACTGTGAAAAGTAACTGATAATTCAGCTTCTCTGCCACAGTAGGTTGTTGCACATAATTATTCTTAGACCTCATCAGATCTAAAAGAAATGCCTGACACACCATAGAAAATTATATCTGTGTGCTTCATGTCCCATCACAGTATGGAAAAGCAAAAAGCTTTGTAAGCTGTGACTATGTTAATTATTTTTAATACATTTTCTACCAGAAGAATTCTGAAAAGTGCAGCTGGAAAGTCAAACATGATCTCACTTTAGATTAGTCTGCCTTTGCCTGGGATTCACATTGGTTTACATCTCAAATACTCCATATCAGAAGTCCTGGGAAATCAGCAGAGTTTAAAATACATTGATATTATCAGTTAATATTCAACTAAGAGGGGAAAGCTAGTAGGCAGGCACTGATTAAAGCTGACCATTTCATATTCCCCCCAAAAACATGTATTGCCCAAGAGGAGAAAGCCCCACTATCTTAAGCTATTGTTACTACAAATGAATTTTTAATTTGGGAAAATGTAAGCCACCAGAGGTTGTAACCAATGAGTATTAGCTAGACATGTATTACTTGAATTATTCTTTACTGTCAAATTAAATAAAGACTCTGTACTCTCTAACATCAATACTGGGACATTTGCAAAGTGAATTGGATGTGAGAGAGAACCTATTTTATTAGGTTTACCAGAGTGAAGGCAATTTCTTCAATTACCTATTTATTATTATTTTCTAATGCAAACAGTTGTCAGTTCATTTGTTCTGTATTGCATCTAAATGTTTTTGGGGAAGCCGATGTTCTTAATGTTTTGTTTTGTTTTTTTTGTTTTGTTTTTTTTCCTCTAAGGCTCTGATAATGGTTTGTCCTTCCTTTTTATCTGTAACTTTAAGCTAGCTATTGGGAATCGAGAGATGAATAAATCATTCTTTGTCTTCAAAGAGTTAATGGTCTATTAGAAGTGGGAATGGCCATAGGAAGTAAGGAAAGTAAACACACTGTATGGCAATGTAACAACTGCTGTCTGTAATGAAGATACTTGTAAGGGGGTTCCTGGAATAGAGAGGAGTTCTCTGTGGGGAATATGATCAGAAGGAAGCCTAATATCTGAGTATCACCAAGACGTTAATCCTGATACCACTCAGATGGATTTATAGTTATTTCAATTGTGGAAATGTAGATAATGGATCTAAGAAAGAGATTTCCATTGGTTCCTGCATTTCATTAGTTAGTTTTGGCACTTTTCATTAAAAAAAAAAAAGTTATCAGTTCCCTTTATTTCTCAAGAAAGATGTTACTTTTGAAAAGATTAGTTAAAAATAAACATCAGTGACTAAAGTCAGCCTTCATTATGCTTTCTTTTTATTTAGTTTGCATTAAATAATGCCAATTTTACTACAATAAAGAACATAACACAATAGTTTTCATCATTAGAACTCTTCAGCTAAAACTTTGTGATAAAACTGTAATTTCAAGATAATGAAACCAACTATGAATTAGTATTAACCAGAACAATCATATATATGAAGGCGAGTTACCACTCCAGCATGGGAGAAACACATAGAAAACATGGGAAAGTTAACAGTATGTACAAAAAACAATAGTAAAATAGCAAGCAACAACAGCGCAGCAAAGAACTTTGTAAAAAGAGTTAATTACCATTTAGGATGTAAAAACCTTAAAGGGAAAAATAACTCAATTTCTAAGTCTTAGCTCTTTCCTTGTATTAAATATTTTTAACTACGTAACCAGATATTTTTCTTCTCCAGAGTAAGATCATCTGGCTACGTGGAAGTTTAGGCTTCTGTTAACTAATACTTGCTCTGATACAAATTTCCATGTGAAAATTATCCAGATTTGACTTAGATCTTAAAGACTGTTAAGAAAAGGGAAGGTACTGAGAGACTGAATCTAATCAAAGCTAGACCAGAATAGTGTCTCTGAAGGGTGGGATAAATGAAGCAACATAAAACCAGGTGCATTCCTTGATTTTTCAGGTAGCATAGCTTTAGAAAAAAGCAATTCCAATACCACAAGTTTAAACTTATCCTGTTAGCTCTAACATTTCAAAATAATTCAAAAACACTAAAACAATGCTTAACCTAATATGGCATCCCATTAACCCCAAAATAGGATTTTGTATTTTAAATGGCTTACCAAAACACTTATCTTTATAATTCTGAGGTAAAAGTCTTTATTTTACAACTTAAAATCTTAAACTGTCTTAGCACATTACCATTTTAACACAGGTTACCTTAGTCTCTATGTGCAGTTTTCACATAGTTCTACTCAATATTTAAAAATGTAGTTAACATACTGCAGAGACCTTTCATATTGCTGCGTATTCTTTGTAATCTTATTTGTTAAACTATAATCATGTTCAGAGTTACTTTTGTATATTTCTGGTGACTTAAAGTGAACAGGCCCACTCCCTCCTCCCCCTAACACCAATTAAAAATGAAAAGGAAAACAGAAAGAAAAAGACAACAAGAATAAATGAAATTAGGCTCTAGGAGGAGTTAAACTCTAATCATTCAAGTGTGAGGATGCAGAAATCAGCTTTTTGCACCCATTCTCCATGCAACAGAATTAACTTTGAGATTACTCCCATGTATTTTCTAAAATCCTTCAAGAAGCTCCGGTGGATTTCTGGATTTGTTCCTTTAAAATCAGGATACTCTGCCTTTGCTCAGGAGGCAGCATGGCAATCTGATCTGCAGTCAGTTGAAGAACCTGCATGATCAAAGCTGCTTTTTCTTGATCCTGGGGAGTTACTTGGCTCTGCCCTGGACTAAAACTGCTAGGCTGCCCTCCACCTTGCTTGCCTGCTCCCTGCATGCCTCCTCCTTGTATGCCTGCCCCCTGCATGCCTCCTCCTTGTATGCCTGCCCCCTGCATGCCTCCTCCTTGTATGCCTGCCCCCTGCATGCCTCCTCCTTGTATGCCTGCCCCCTGCATGCCCCCTGCTTGAATACCTGCCCCTTGTATGCCTGCCCCCTGCATGCCTGCTCCCTGCATGCCAGCTCCAGGATTTCCCACTCCTGAAATGCCTGGAACCTGTCTGGGACCCTGAGGGCCACCTGCCCCCATATTAATGGGACCAGGACCCTGGATTCCACTGGTCATAGGGCCTCTTGAACTGGGGCCAGGGCCCCTTATCTCCATTCCTCTTGCATCCATGCCTCTAACTTCCATTGGGCAGGTCTCCATTCCTCTTCTCTCCATTACTCGTGTCTCTAAGACCTCGGTTTCCATGGCTCGAGTCTCCATCCCTCGAGAATCTCTACTACCTCTACCATCCAGGGGTAGACCCCTTTGATCTATCATGGGTCCCCTGGGCTCTCCAATTAGCATTCTGGGATCTGCTAATGGCCCTCCCCTCATCTCATGTGAGGAAGGTCCACGGGTGTCATGCCCAGAGACATGGTGCATGGGAGGACCCTGATGGGGTGGGCCCAAGTAACCTCTGGGCTCTACTTCTCCAGTAACTGTCAGCAAAGTCCCTCCACGTGGGTCATTTGGAGCATCTCCTAACAGTCCTCTAGGAGGCAGGCCAGCAGTAGTCATGGGCCCACGAGGTATAGGAGCTCTGGGATCTGACATCGGTACGTGTCCCCGCTCTAAAGGCACTGGGCCAACCCCTGGCATTCCAACCTGGGGTTGCATTGCTCCTCCAGGAGTTAAGGAACCAGTTCCAGGTCCAGGAACAGCAGTTGGGATGGCCCCCGGGGCTGGAATTCCACCCTGGATAGGAGTCTGCATCAGAGGAGGAATGTCTTTCACAGGTCTTCTAGCCAAATGCTGAGGCTGAGGGGCTGGAGGGTTCTGCTGGTTCAGGAGAACATTTGGTCCTGGGCAGGGGCCTGGGCCAGAGACAGATTGAGATTTGCCAGGGATCAGCGGCGTGACATGTATCTTACGATGCAGAATTTTCAAAGCAATCTCTGGATCCATGATTCTCATCACTACTTGTGCCTGCAACAGCGCATAAGCCAGCTGCGGGTTTTGAAGCAACATGTTTCGAGCTTCCTGGTGACTGTTTTGGACGCAGAGCTTCATCTGCTTCATTAGCTCAAACATCTGCTCCGGAGGAAGACTGGCGACTGCTCTAGTAATTGATTCAGGGGCATCTTCCGGATCGATGGGGTCCCCATAGGGTGAGTCAATGATGGGCGCTGCAGGCCCTAGGCTCTTTAACTCCTCCTTGTTCTTTTCACTAGCAGCATTATCCACCCGAAGCGCTCGCCCGCTGAACTCCCGCCCATTGAGGTTCCGCATGGCACTAAGCGCGGTCTCCTGGTCTTGGTACTCGCAGAAGCCATAACCCTTGGGTTTTCCCGTCTCTCTATCGTACACCAGCCGGAAACTGACAACAGAACCAACCTCCGAGAAAATGTCCTTTAACTGCTCCTCCGTTGCCTCATATGGAATGTTCCCCACGAACACGGAACGCAGTGATCGATCCATCGCCGGGTCTCTCACAGTCAAACTCGACATAATTCCGTCTGTGCAAACAGCGGATAGCGGATTCTTCCAAGAAGCGTCCTCGAATCCACACTTCCGGCGGTTAGCGGAAACGGGCTCTCAAAATCCGGGCAGAAACCTTACTGATCCGCTTGAATCGTTCCGCTTATCCGCGGAAACTGCATCCTATGTCCCGTTAACTAATTTAGCTAACGCTTGTCAGCCCCAGGCCCTTCATGCTTCCGGCAACTCCTTGTTACTGAGACGCGTGATTCCTATTCTATCTCTTATTGTGTCGACTTTCCATGGCACCCCACCCCCACCACTAACAGCTGCGTGCGAGGTGACCACAGTAAAGATGGCAGCATACACTTCACCATGGTAACTGGGAGAGGCCGCCTCTTCTGACGTCAAGGGCGGTTTTGCTTCCGTTCGGCTGGCGCGGAACCGCTAACCGAAAGCTGATTAAGGCGGTGTGTTCTTCGTTCTCATGCAAATATTTGCATGTAGCAGTTTATCCTTATTGTAGTATTTAAGCTAAATTTAAAAGCATATTCCAGACTATGAGAAAAAGTGTAGTTTTAAAGCAGAGTTGAGATTAGCTCCTTAAATTACAAGCGTAGTAGCCCCTTTAGAGAAAAGCATTTTTGGAAAATAACTGCCTAGAAATATAAACTGAACGCGTGTGCCGGTTCCCTCCTCGCCCCCAATCTGTGGCTTCGGATAACCACTGTTGATAGGTTGCCGGTTCTTCCAGATTTTTCTCTGTACTCAAAATCAGAGGCTGTGCTATTCATAGGTTTTTTTCTTTTATTAATAATAGTATTAATCTATATTGATGTTAATGATGTTAATTACTAATAAATAGCATTTTTTGGTTCCAAGGCCTGAATTAAGCAAATTTATTTCACCATTCTTATATTAGAAGGCATTTTGATTAGTTTATATTCTATTCTGTTAAATAAAATACAATATATTTCTTCCATCCATTTACTCTCAAGAGTTTTAATAGTTCGTTCAAACAGGATTTGATGGTAACTGTTCACCCAAGACACATGCCTGCTTAAATTTGCAGACATGTTTATATCACCCAGTAAAATCTATCTGCTGCCTCAGAGAAAGCCACCTGCTAGTAATGATTTTTTTTCCTTATTCTTTTTCTTTTGTGGGGGTGTAGGGAGTTCAGTATGGTATTTCAGAAAACTTAAAAACAAGTCCATTTCCTTCGCTTTACAAAGAGAAGTCATACCTTTTTACACGTTCTGTCAAGAACAACTTAGACACTGATTGTGTAATTGTGTATTAAACGTAATCATGAGGACGATGATAAGCTTTTAGGTAAATTGTAAAGTTCATTGAAGATTGCATACCTTTGAGAGTGAGAGCTTTTTTACTGCTACTGCTGATAGCACTTAAGCCAGTGGTTCAGAGTGGAGCATGTATCAGAAACACCTGGAACTAGGGCTTATTAAGTCAGATTGCTGGGTCTCTTCCTCTCTTCCAGTTTCTGATTTGGTAGGTCTGTGGTGGGACTGGATAATTTGCATCTCTAACAAGTTTCAGGTAATGCCGATGCTACTGGTCTGGGAACCACACAAGAACTGCCTATCTAAACAAACAGACTTGAAGTGTTTTTTTTTTTTTTCACTTGCATCAGGCCAAATTAAATTTAGCACACTCTGTTAAAAGCTTTGCTATCTGGGTGGTTTTGTAAAAATTCCATTAAATTTTTATGTTGATCTAGTATAGCTAGGACATGCTGACCCCCAACTGAAGATACCCTGGGCTCAAAGGATGAGTAAACACAGAGAAGCTGAGAAATCCTGTGGACAGACAGGGCAGGAGAAGCCAAGACTGTATAAGCATGCTTGTTGTCACAGGCCTTCCATGTTCTCCTTAGTTACCCTATTCCAATCTAGAAGAATGGTGGGTGCTGTTTTGATGTAGCCCCCTTTGTAGAGGTCCAGTGGAATCCAGCACATAACTAAATGCCTGGCACATGTCAACTAATATTTTTTGTTAACTGAGAGTCACCAAGATTCACCAAGAGCTCTTACAAACCTGTACATATTTTTTTGTAGCTCTGCCTTGGAAAAATGTCCATTTTATATAACTTTATTTTCAGAAAGTTTAAACTTTACCTATTTATAGCACAGCATATATTCTGAAGAAAAATATACAAAGCATATTGTTTGTCTACTGGTCAATTTGTTCAGTAAATCAAGCATTAATTATACAAATACTGTTTAAAAAATACATCAGGGCATATATGGCTAAATTGGGGCTGTCTTTCAAACCAGTTACCTTCAGAGACTATAAACTTTAGTTATTGATGCTGCCATTGTAAAAAATGAAGTTTAAACTCTGAAATTGCTTTGGGGCTCTGTCTAATTTTCTAATACTAGAAAATTAGTGGCAAAACTTGTTTTTGACAAAAGCGGGGTTATGCAACTAAATCACCCAACTTTCTAACCTGACCTGCCAAAATATGATGTTTAGCTGTTTTTCAAGTATCAAACCTTACACCAGAATTTAAAGATTCCATAGATTTTGAGGGCATTAACAAAAGATTTACTATAGATTAATAAGGTAAATTCCATAGAGAGCTTCTAAAAATATTTTGAGTATGACAGGCATCTTTTATAATAAGTACATGGATTCTTCAAGACACAGTTTGAATACATTCCTCCATAAAGTTTTTCCTGATCTCCCTCCTCTTCCTTTAGGTTGAGTATAATTTCATTTTCCTTTGGACATAAACCATTCCTTATTGGTACCTTTATGATGATAATAACTCTTCTACCTTTTAATTAAATTTTGATTTTTCCTTGTAGACTGTAAAATCATTCAAGAAAAGAGCTAGATATCCCTATATCAATTAACAGAGTATCTTATATTTATTCTTTCATTCCATAAATATGTGCTGAGCATAGTTCTAGGCAGAGGCAATACAGCAGTGAAAAAAGGCAGGCATTCTTCTAGAACAGAGGTGTTGAAAGTTTGGTTCTTGGACCAGTAGTATCAGAATCAACTGGAAACTTCTTAGAAATGCAAATTTTGGGGCCTATCCCAAACTTACTGAGTCAGAAATTCTGAGGGGGGTGTGGTATGTGTGCACAAATCAGCATTTTAACAAGCCCTCCAGGTGATTCTGATGCAGGCTAAAGTTTGAGAACCAAAGTGCTATAGGGAAACAATCACGATAGATAGATAGGTAGATAGATAGATGGTTTTTCTTTTTCACTATCCTCAGCACCTGTGAAAGAGTTTAGGACTGGTAGGTTCACACTAATTATTTGTCCAAGGAATGATGGAACGTGAATTTAGAGTTAGCAGTTCACAAGCCCTTCATTTTACAGAGAAGGAAATTTGTGGTGTTAAATAATATGCTCTAAAGCAGGAAAGAGGCATGCTGTTACAATTCTGCCAATTACTCCTAGTTTAGGCATGGTGTTTCCATGTTATTATTTGAAAAAATAGATATGTAATGAATAACATAGCGATGGAAGAGAGTGATAAGATCTAGATCACCAGGGTAGGCTTCCTAATGAAGATGGGATTTAAGGGATGAGTTATAATCTGGTCAAATGAACAAAAGATGAGAATAATCCAGGAGCTAGGAGTAGCCAAGACATGCAATTGGGACCTGGTAATTTTGATACCCACAGAGGAAACCAATAGAGTTGTTGAGTAGGATGATAAAAGATTGATTTGGGGGACAGATTATAAAAGATTTTGACCACAAGATTCATGAATATAAATTTGATGTCAGAGTCAGGCTTTCTTCCCTCTTTCTGAAATGTGACCATAAAATAATAATGGCAGAGGTTTAAGAATAGCAATTTTATAGATTCCTTCTCCATGATGATATCATCTGCACCTGAACCCGCCTTTTCAACACTTCATAACATTTTACCTAAATTGTGGCAGTTGCTTCCTGCATTTGACATCCTCTGTTATAATCTAGCTTCATTCTCATTGACTTCCCTCCATTTTATGTATTCTCCTCTAATTGTACCACTCACCTGTGCATTTCCACCTCTAAGCTTATGCTGTACCTTTGTGAGGGATGACATTTTTCCCCTCCACTTCTTCTCCCCATGTCAAAATCCTTCTTGTCCTTCAGTGCTCACCTCAAGACTTCTCTTTTAGAGTATTAGTTTGGCACTTACTATCTTCAATCTTGTATTAGAGATGTTAATAGTTTTATGTTAGCACTTTAGTATATATCCCATATCTGATTTATATTCTTCATAATGCCTAGTCTTGTGCCTTTTATACACCAACCACTTGGTAAATATTTTTTAAATTGATGTATACAAGACTACCTTATAACACATCACATATGTTAACCAAATAATAATTTTGCACTTTTAGTTTACAAAACACTTTCTCTTGGGTTTCCATATCTGGTGATGACAACAATCATGTTAGGCTCATACAGTTTTATCCTGGTTTTAAAGATATGAAAACTCAGAGCACTATTACATAGAACTTTATCAATAATGTAACTATTAATGAAAGCTAACTCTGAGCACTTAATACGTAGGAGGTCTTTTGATAAATGCTTTATAAAATAAAATATTTAATCCTTTCAACTACCTTTTGGAGTCAGGCCATCATAGTATCTCAGTTTATAGCTAAAATAATGGAGCTACGGAGAAGTCAACTGACTTACCCATGGTTATATTGCTGTTAACTAGCAGAGACAGGATTTGAAAAGACACTGACTTGGGAGCTCAACTTTTTAAATTATTATTCCATTAAATGAGTTGTCCAAGGATACATAGCTAGTCAGTGGCAGAGCTGCAGCCTGAAACCAGGTCTCTTAATTTTAAACATCCTTTTTAACAATTTTATCATAATCACGGGTTACTGAGGCCTGGCATAGTCTCCCTTGGCCTTTTTCCTGATTGTCTCTGATGAAACTAATTTCAATTTTGACATCATAATCAGTGCTGTGGCAACAGATGGACTATATGGTATAAAGACTGAAGCAATTGGGAAAAATGTTTCCTTTTTCAATTTGCAGGGCTAGAGTGAAAAATCACATCAGGATTTAAAAAGCATCCAGTTAGATAGGTAATGAACCAATTTTCCATAAAATGGAAGAGCCAACATTTCTCAAAACCACTGTTAGGAGGATATGTGACATTTTACCTAAAATTTTTAATGTATTTAAAACAACATACAGAGGGATAAATAGTAAATTTCACTTATACATGGGATGAATCACTTTTATTGGCAAAACTAAGATTACATGAAGTTGAGATTGCTGGGAATGTGCCATTCAAGACCTAGAGGTTGGACAGAGCCAAATGTTCTATTTGGAAGGGGTTGTATAGTCCAACTCTTTTCTTTCCATAGATGAAGATGAGGCCTAGGGAATGCAAGGGACTTGATGAGGATCAGAGGCCTAGTAACTGGTGTAGCTTGTAATGGGATCCAGATCTTCAGACTTTCCTATCTAAACTGTGCTCTCTGTGCTTCTGAGAGGCAATAGGGTGAAGTGTTTCAGAGCACAGACTTTATTGTCTACGAGACCTGAGTTGGCTGCCTGATGGTAACTGTGTGGCCTTGGACAAATTACTTAATCTCTCTGTCCTGCCATTTCTGTATCTTTTAAGTGGGAATAATAGTGCCTGTATTCTAAGGTTGTTTTGTGGAATACATGATATATTTATTTTATATTACTTTTACATTATTTGTGTTGTATGGTACTTACTAATCTACATGTGTTACATATAATTATTAATAGTAGTAGATGATGAGGTAGCATCTTAAGTGAAAAGAGACCCAAGTTTTAGTATAATCTATCTATTTGAAGGTCTGCATCTTAATTTTTATCATCAAAGGGGTGGGACTGAATGAACTAATGGCCCCATTGTCAGATTATATGGTTTTAAAAATTTTACAGAGACAATCTTGGATAACATTGACATTTGTTGATGGATAGCCTAACTTGTGTTAGATCCACAATGTAAAGTGTATACTTTTTTGACTCAGTCCCATAAGGCACTTCAATGTGAATTTTACTGATCATTTTGGTTCTCACTAGATTCTTGCACTAAACAATAAAAAGTACTATTCAGACATTTAGTCAGCTAGAATTCCACTTACTCATTTTTATTCAAAGGGCCTGTCTGAACTTTGTGGAGAATACAGGTTTAGGTAATACAGCATTGGTCTTACACAAAGGATATCTGTTTGCACGTATAGTAATGTTCAGGATGTTATTAGACTACTGCTTTTGAGTGTGCACTGGCGGACCTGGGCCATTTATTCAGACACAGAAAGGCATAACTAATTGGACAAGAAACAGAGCTGTCTTATTTTTGCTTCAGGCTGTCACCTGAAAGAACACAGAGGAAGGAAGTATCCTCATAAACTGTGGAAAAGTACAAGCCCTGCAACCAGGTCCTGAACAGACATCTTGTTTAAAATGGAAAACCCATGAATCTTTTCTGTGAGCAGAAAAATCCAATACCCAACTTCAGAAAAATATCTGAACTGCCTTCTGTTTCAGAAGTTAGCCTCATATCTCTATTCTGAGGCTGTAGAGTGAGCCTATATTTCTATCAAGTTATAGGAAAGAGGTCTTTTTTAAACATAGGCTTGGGGTCCCAGACTGTTAAAAACAACAACAGTGTGACGGAATGGATTTTGGATTCATTATCACAGTTGAATGATCTTTGAAAAACATTACTTCAGGAGTACCAGTTTAAATTTGCCACCAAACAATTAGATTTCCCAGGGTTGGAAATTAGATAAAAAAAATCTCTCAGAATCCACAGGCAGTAAGGCAGTCATTTTCAGGAAAAGAAGGAATGGGCAATTGTAAATCCTTCAGAATGTGCTATTCTCATTCTCTTCCCTCCCTCCTTCTTGCCTTCCCCCTTGCCCCCTCCCTATCCTTTCCTTTTCCTCCCTTTTGTTTCCTTTCCTTTTTCTTCTTTCCTTCCTTTCTGTCCCTCTCCACTGCCCACCCCCACCCCCACTTCTGCTCCTGTTTACACTTCTGTGGTAGTTCTTCTCTGTTAAAAGGCCAGATCTCTCTGATTCTCTCCCTAGTCAACTGCCATTTAAGTGACTCCTCTACTGGGCTTGAACTCACTTGTTAATAGGTTTGCCCAGAGAGAATGATTCAAGTTGCTTTGGGTACTGATTCTGGGGGAGAGAATCTAAAGGCCCAGCTTTACTCTGGTGGCCACTCATGATGCATTCCAGCATGGGAAAGGGTTTGGGGCCGGGGGTGATCCTGAGACTATTTTCAGCTGGTATGCGGGTACACATCAGTCAGCTCTAGAGCTCCAGCAAAGGGCCCTACAGACCCCTGCAGTGCCTGGTGCTAACCTTCTGTAGTTCCTGGGTTATGAAGAGGTCCAGGACGTTCTGAGGGAGGCACTCAGGGGACTCACGGCAGCCGCTGTTTATGAAAATCTGACTACAGATTTTCAGTTATTTTAGCCACATGCCACCATTCCAATAACAGCTGAATATCTACCCTGGTTGACCTTGAGTTCCAAAAATAGCTATCGGTGGCCTACCCTTTGTTAGGAAGGAGAGCAGTTAACAGGAGTTAACAGGGTGCTTGTGTGCTTGGCAGCCATTCCCCAAAGTGGCTATTACTGGAGACAGTTTTTCCACAACATTCCTCTAAGTCATTCCCTCATCTCTAGAAAAATAAAGTATTCCTTTCAATATGGGTAATTTTTGTAGAAATTTTGAAGTATTACAGGCAATAAAATGGTCTGATATGAAACAATAAAGAAATATTGAGCCACTAATTCATTATCTTCAGAAAGATCATCCATGATGCATGATTTTCTTGAAAGCAAGTAGAGGATACATTTTAAAATTTCACCTTCTCAGTCCTTCATGTAAAAATGTTAATTATCTTATTGACAGTTTAATGATGCACTAATAAATAGTGACACTTCTTCCATTTATTACCTTCTTCATCACTATCATCTGACCTTTCCATTGAAATAGTTGTATATGCTTTCTTACACAGCAGAGCAGTGAGACTTTCCTCTCACTCGCCTCCAGGTGATTGCCAAGTCCCTCCTAGCTCTGGGGAACAAAGCAAGTGCCTGCAGGGAAGTGCAAATGACCTATTACTTTTGTGCTCAGTCTTTTGTTAGTCCTGAAATGGAATTGTGTGTGTTAGCCTAAGGCCCATGAGGGGTCCAGGAAAGAGAAGCTGGTGCCTATAGGGAGAGCAAAGATACTGTAGAAGTTTCCTTGCCAGTTTAGTGGTCCCTGCAGTTTGTTGCTAAGGTAGCACAATTGGGCAGTTGTTGCAGCCCTTCATACTCACCAGTTGGACTTCACAGGGTGGCAAGGTTCCAAGATCACCTCCTGAGAGCAGGTATCAGCAGATGGGGAGGAGGAGGTTGGGAGGGCAGGAAAATGTAGGCCTCCCTGGCAGGAAGGAAAGTTAATGGACCCATTTCAGTTCAGCAAAGGCCTGAAAGCTCTTCAGAAACACTATTCATTACACAACCAAAATTTATTCCATACCTGTTTTGTCAATCTTACTGAACATGTATTATATAGAAGGTTGAAAGTAAGTCAGACAATGGGGTGGTGGTGGTGGGAGGGTTTAAATATGAATTTCAATAGAACTTTACTATGAACTTTCATTAGCTTTTCTCTTGAAGTTTTACTGAGGATTTATGTGTTCAGATTCATGTTTATGGCAGAAGGACAGCTGTGCCTGCAAGGAGTTTCTGTTCTGAAGGAAGATAAAGAATACAGGATATGAACAGATGGTTTCCAAATGCATTTTTGATTTGTTTGATTTCTTGAGAGGTATATAGAAAACAATGATAACTGCTGTTTATCCATTGGCCCTCTTACTGAGGCTGAAGATGAAAAGGACATTTTTTTTCCCTATATAACTGGAAGAAAAGAATGGCTACTTTCTTTACCATGATAAGTTCTATCTATCTATCTGTCTATCTATTTATCTATCTATCTATCCCTATATATACTGACAACAGGAATTCTGGCTTATAACTGAATGCATTCAACTTGAAGCCAGTGTAAGTCTGACAGCCCCTCCTGGTTCTCTCTTTCTAGAAGCAGGGGATGCAAGGCAGTCTGTTCTGTGGATTTACATCATTGCAGACCGCTTGTACAGTGACCAGCTGATGGTTGACTCTCACTTTCATATATTTCTTCTCACAACTTTTTCATAAATTCTAAGTTTAAAAGAAAGCATGATTTCTTGAAAATATTTAACCACTGCATGAATGAACTAAGTTTATTTACTTAGTTAAATTAATTATTACCACTAAATTCAAATATCATTCATACTTTCGACCAGTCTCTGCTAGCAAGTGAGGCATCATCCTAGCCTGATAGCCAACAACAGCAGAGTCTTCTCTCTCCTGATACCTTGATATAATGTCCTGGTCTGTGGTTTTTACACATGTGAAAGCATTACAGTTTCCCTTACTGGGTGTATCAGTGACTAGTTTTGTTGTTTGAACCCTTTGCTTCTCAAGCTGATATTTGACATACTTTCTCCTAAAATTTTAGGAGGAAAATTTTAAATTTTTCCTCCTAAAATTTTAAAATTTTCTCTCCTGCTTCTGTAGTTGCTGTCCATTATTGCCACTAGTTTCTGACCTCCTTTCACTCAAAGTGTAAAGGTTTATGTTTCCTATTATCAGGATAGAAAAAGAGTTCCACGCTCCTAGAAAGAACAGATCAATAGGAAACAAAATGAAGTCCTTCTTGTCTTTGGTTTCCCTCCTAATAGCTCCAAAGCATTTCTGATTGCTAACCTCAAAACTGTAGCATTTTTAAAATTGGTCTACTTCCTGCATGGCTGTTAAAACAGATGAGATGGATCGTTGGAAAAGTTAGATTAGTCTTTGAATTGTGGGCAAAGATAGAAGAATTCATTTTGATAAAATAGATTCAGAGTGGCAAATACCACAAGAAACCACGGATGCAATGGCTTTATATTATTTTCTTTTCTCTCTAAATAATCTTTCCTTCTATATCTGTATGTGAAGACCCAGGGCCCAGGCTTCCCCTCCACATCGAGAGTAAGTTGCTGTGTGTAGCCGCCTACATCATCTGGACAGAAGTTAAAGGTCAACAGACCGCCTCAGGTCTGTGTTCTAAGAAAGAATATGCAGATGGTATCGTAAACCACTTATCTTGTAAAGCAGCAAAACTCCCCTCCCCTGACATAGATGTTGATAACAAATCTCCAGACCCCTGCTGAAACTCTGTTCTTATACCCTTATGGAATCCCTTTGTCCCAAACGCTTATAAGCTGCCTTTTTCACTCCTGCCTTTGCAGGGCACTACTTCCATTTTCTGGACGGCCGCCACTGAAGACTCACCTGTTCATAAGTCCTAATACAACTCATGTCTGATGCTGTGCCTGGCATGGTTTTGGTCTTACAGCTGCCCCTACCCGAGCCCTCCAAGAGCTGGGTTGGAACACTGTGTATTAAAATTAATATCAGGTTTTATTGCTTATTCACAATATTGTTTAGCAAATTAAGGGTGTAATAGACAGCAGTATCATTATACAACTCCAGGTGTCTTTTTATAAATGTCTACTCTAAAATACTATTTAATATTCATCTCTAGAACCTAAAAGACGAGTCATGTGAATCCAATTGATATAATGTTTACTGTTACCTATTACTATTACAATTTCAGTGCCATTATAATTATTCAATTCTCACAATAGTCTCAGGAGGATTTTTTATGGGTGAGGAAACTGAAGCACAAATAGGTTAAATGATCCTAGGCAGTCTGACTAAGGGAAATAGTTAATTACTGAAAATTCTAACTTAATTTTTCTACATTTAGAATAAATGTTTTATTCCTCCAAAGGAAAAATTCTGTTAAATTTCACCACCAGTCAGATTTCCTGACTTTTCTCACCTTGTCAGCTGCCTGTCAGTTTTGAAAAGAAATGCAGCATAAAATTGACAGGAAGAAACTCTGAAATCTATAACCATATGACAGAATATTGAAAAATCCTCGCAAAGGCTTATTTTGTCATTTATTGTACAGCACTAAAACCAACTGCCAGTGGCATAGGTGATTTAATAGACAGCATTTAGCTAATATATTATTTTGCCAAGAAAATTCATTGTGCTGAATTCTTTTCTACTCTTTTGTGACTGCTTTCTCATAAAAACAGAGTGCCTAGAAACCCTAAATTATTTCATAGAGGGGAAAAGTAAAACAGAGATGGCTATTAATTTAAGTTGTTTCACTTTGAAACTGTCACTTCAAAGAAAGAAGTATATGTGGAGTGATATATATATATATAATTCACTGGTAAAGAGAAACACTTAAAGTGGCAAATCTTATGTTGGGAAGTCAGAAAGCATTATTTATCAATAAGGTATTGAGATAGATTAAACACTTTTCTACCTTTAAAGTTATTATGATGAATGTAGATGTGTTTTGTAGACTTTAAAATGCTTTGCACACTTCAGGCTTATGTAGATTCATATAATGCATGTTACTGTGTTTGGAGTATTAGTATTGGATCAGACTAGTATTTGTACAGTGCAGCAATATTGTTATGCAATCCCCAATGTCTTTTTAGAGACATACAAACATTATTTAAAAATCCCAATTTAGAACCTAAAAGAGAATCATTAAATTCATTAGATCCAGTATCACTGCTATGTTTATTCCTTACACATATGTAATGTTTATCATACTGGACATCAGACTTCTCTGTACCAAGGAAAATAGTGGCCTCAAACCACACGTGTACACCATGGAAGAAGCATGAGTTACTCTCTTGCAGTTATCCTCAATCCAGTGGAAGACTAAGGCACATTTAGGACAAATTAGGGTGTAGGATGAAAAAGAGAGATGATCGAAAGAAGTAGAGTTTTAGAGGAGAAGAGAGTCTCTTATCTCTTGAAGGATAGAAGAAAGAGATAAAGGCAGATACCTGGCACAGAGAGGTAGATGGAGGGGTGCTGGATGCTACCATCAAAGCTTTTGTGTGCCAGAGCAGGGGCTCACCCATATCTGAGAATGGCAGAATCCCCATCAATGGCCATGACAACTTCCTGTAGTCAAAGACTGAACTATCCTTACCCTTACTATCACTTGGAACAATAAGTCTAAAACACTGGCAGGCATCATTCATTATTTGTAATCACAAAGTGCTAGAAACCACCTAAATATATATAATAGCAGTAAATTGAATAAATGAATTATATATTATATATTACAAATATATTCTCTTTTATAGAATTACATGCAAGTGTCAAAAAGTGTTCTTACGGAACAAACTCCTGTAGATATATTTAAATGATAAAGAGCTATGCACATACTATGTTATAGTATGCTGCCCCTATTTTTTAAAAACTGCAACAGGATGTGTGTACAACTATGAGCTGTTGTATCAGTATGTCATAAAGTATTTCTCAAAGAATTCCTAAGAAATTAATAATAGAAGTTGTCTGTGGGCAAAAGACTGGAGGATAGGCTAATTGGGGGGGGTTATTTTTTCACAGTATGTCTTTTATACTATTGGGCTTTACTCTGTGTTCCGCCCTGCCACAGCTCAAAGGTATTTCATTAGATGCAAAACTTACAGTTCTATTTTTTTTTACTTTTTGTCAAGCCTTATATAGATAAATTTACAAATATTTAAAAATTCTCAATCAAATCAGCATGCATCAGAATTCTTGATAAGAACTCATTAAAATACAGCTATCTGGAACTCTTCCAGACAGGAGGGGCACAGAGCCCTGGAATCTGCTTTGTAGTAAGCCCTCTGGAGGATTGCAGACCACACTTTGAGAAACACTCCTTTTGGAAATGATTACTATTGTTATGCTTGTGTGGAGGGCATTGTGCATCCTAGATGTTAACTGCTCCATTGAATGGAAGGTGATTCAACAGTCTGAAGATGTGAATTTACAATGACCATGCAAACAGTTGTTTAAAATAGCTATTATTATTATCATAATTGTTATTATTATGGGATACCATATCCTTTTGACCTCTTCTGACCTTGTGCTTATTATCTTACCTGGGTACACCCTGCCTTATATCGGAGGAGATGGTGTAGAGAACCCTAATGTGGAATGTCAGAATGAGACAATGTTTGAAACTTTTCTTAGAAAATTTACTTATATGCACATTACCCTTAATTATCTTCATGGAAAATATAGACGTTTTTATATATGCTGTGTGAGCTTTCCTTTCCCAGGCCTTTCTCATCTTGTCATTACACATGTGAGTCTTAGCAACTTTTATCCACTGCATTTATTAGGACTCCATGCCATTTCATCTCTTCCCAAACCTCAATTCCTGCAAGTGCTGGGATTTTGCCTCATGGATGTCAAGTATGTCTCATCATAACTGTCCTGTTTTCTCGTTTTACAGCAATATGGGTCCTTGTTGTCTCTTCTCCTGGTGAAATGAGACAGGGAAGCTTCTCATAATGCCCTTTCTGCTTCACTTTTTCCATTCCTCTTACCACCTGTTGCTGCTGTTGCTTGCTTCTTGCCTGCTCCTTCTCTCACCCCCTTGGGGAGAGGGCTAGGATTCGCCTTCCACAATTATTTACAACTTTTGTTAGGCTACCAAGTAGAAAGCTAGCTCTTCTAGTTTACAGTCCATCATCCAGGTTTCTGGTAATTTTCTAGTAAGATATTTGAGTGACGCATTCTTGGCTTTTAGTGAAACATAGTATTCCTTGCCAATTCTGAACCCCTTTCTCAAAGCTAAGCCCAGATATCTAGACATTCTTGTACCCTAAGGTCTCTGCAAGGTCTCTCTCAGCTTTCCCAGAGTTAGCCTATGGATGTGCTCCCCATCCCCCAGGTGTCCAGGACCTTACTATAAGAAGATATATTGAAATAAATGCAACATGTGTTTCCATGTAATTGCCATCAATCATTGGGTTGCCAAGGTAACAAGCACTATGTGAACTATTAGAATCTGTATGGATATAGCTGTTGAGTTGTTAATACTAAAATTATGCATCATTCAGCAAGCTGCTTTTTATGCTTACCTAGTTATATTGCTTTTCTTCTTAAAAAGGACAAATGATGATCTCCCAGTTTCATGGGAAATATATTTAATAAGATGGCCCTCAATAAACAGAATGGATTTGTTTCAGAAAAGCTGCTAGTATACTAAATTCTATTTTCCTATTGACATCCATTATAAAACTGGAGATACTATTATTCTATTATTGTTTTGGTCCTCATAAAGTATCATTTGTAGCTAATAATGCAGCAAGCTTAAAAGAAACTCTAGATAAAGGAAATTTTACATTTTTATAGGAGCATTAATAAATAGCAAAGTGTGAATTCAGAATTTCTCAGGTTATTTTTCTTATTTGCCCCAAGAGGTTAAGAGTCCAAAGACGGAAGAAAAATAGCAGACCACACAAGGAATTCTGACTGATCAGATTTCTACTAAAAGCAAAAATTTTCAGTATTTTATAGTAGACGGGTTCAAAGTTCTTTTTGTTTGTTCAGATCTTATTCCTTTCATTTTGCATTAGAAGTGAATAGGCTGAAAATAAGCTAAAAGGAGGCTAGGACATGGTCAAACACCCACACAAACCGTAACAGCCATTTAGGTTATGCCAGCAGTTCATTTGGAAACTTTGACACCAAGGATACTGAATGTATTCTGTGAATTTTTGGTTTTGGTATGTGACACATAATAGGAGTAAATGCTTATCTATTAACTGAGACCCACACGTTGAGACATTCTTTTGTGGTTAAGAGTGCATTCCTTTGAGCTTTGAGGAGCTAATTTGTTACAAGTAAAATTGCAAAATTAATTTCTAATCATCTTTTGATTGAATAGTCCACAAATATTAATTAGTTTTGCCTCATACCATAGTCTCTGGCAGTTCCATTCAAAAGCTAGGGATAAATAGTCAGAACAGCACAGTTCCCACCCTCAAGAAACTTAGAATCTAACAGGAAAGATAAAAAAAGAAAAGTAGGCATAACTAGTAAAGTGTGACAGCTGCTAGAACAAGAGGTGTTCAGGGTACTATGATAGTTCTCAAAGGTGTGCTTTCTAAGGACACGATGCGGGAGCTGAGACCCAGAGTATAAATGGGTAAAGTCGAGGACCCAGAGTATTCCAGACAGAGGGAAGATAAGGCACAAAGCTCTGCATCAAGTACAAGCAGGGCATGGCAAGCAGGCCAGGACCCTCACCAGATAACATTCTGACAGTGCTAGATGAGACCATTAGTAACCCACCAGGCCACAACTAGGGAGCAGGTCAGTGCCAGGTGGTCTTCTTTGTGCTGTTTTAAGTATCCTACCACAGCTTCTACATCCCTTAAAAGGATCAATATTAAATCTGTACTCACAAACCTCATAGGTTTAAGAAGGAATTAAAACAGCTGATTTATTATCTGATTTCTGTTTTCTTCTCTATGTTGACCTCCCCTAAAGGCTGGGCAGTTTTTGTTAATATTCCTTTCGGCAGAGTATGAAATCTGGTCAGGATTGGGAGCAGAGGGGAGAGATTGCAGCAATGTGAACACAATGATGGGCAATAGGATTCCACCTGGTTCTTCCCATAAAGAAGGAGTGACAGCAACCTCAGGTCAACATACCTGGGTCTGAACATAGAGCACAACTCGGTCTAAGATAACTGGGGAAGCAGATGGAAGATAATAGCAGATGTTCCCTCTCCTTTCAGTCTCCTGCTCCCCCTGGTCTTTTGGTCTGTGTTTGTTTCCCTCTGTATAGATGGGCTCTGAGTAGCAACATAGGCAGTCATTTGTCAACAGAGGCAGAAGGTTAGGGCAGCCAGAAGGATTTGTCAGAGTAAGAGAGGGGACACAGAGACAGGAAGGCAGCTATTTTATTTTGAAAACTAGTCCCTGCACTGAAATAATATAAATGTGGCTGTGGTGCTTAGGCATATCCCTAAATCAGAGTATGAGCTATATGACTCTCAAGTAAGAAGGGGAAACATCTTCAGATAGAAGATGAACAAAGAATAATGAACTTTGATCAAAGCATGGACCACAAATGACGTCTTCTTTGAAATTTAAACCCTCGTTGTCTTCTGCCTTGATAATTTTTATGTTTTTCTAATTTGTCTTCCTGTCTCAAGTCTCTTAGTCCTCCATTCATCTTTTTATGTACCTATTCATGAAATATTTATTATTTCTTAAGCACTAGATGTTCTAGATACTAAGTGCAGTGAAATAAAATTCCCGCAGTCATGGAACTTATATTGTAGTGATGGGGGAAATGACAAACCGAAACATTAAAATAACATAATAATTTCTGATTGTAATGGGTGCTATGAAAAGAACTTTATTGATGTGACAGAGTATAACTGATTGGTTTCTTTGGAACAATTGATCAAGAGAAGCTTCTCTGAAAAAGGCAGCTTTTAAACTGAGACCTGAATGCAAATATCAAAGATAAGTATTCCTAGCAGAGACCAACTAATGCAAAGTCCCAAGGATTGGAACAAAGGACAAGTTCAAGCAAAGAAATAAGCCCAGTGTAGCTAGACCACCATGGACTGGAGAGGACAGAGCTAGGGAATAGGGAGCAGTCTGAGATAAGTTCTCAATCTAGGCAGATTGCATGGGTTTTGTAAGAAGGGTAAAGAGTTTAGATTTTTATTCTTAGCGTAAAGTAAAGGCATTAGAGCATTTTAAGCAGAGAAGTAACAGCATATGATTTATATGTAAAAGAGGATGTTGTGTAATAAACATCTAGGAGTTCATAGGAATGTAAAGAAGCTATTGAATAATTAAATAAACGGGAGTAGAAGAAACAAAATCTTTCTTACAGACAAATTCCAAACAATAAATGTACATCCTGCCTGCTCCAGGAGGTGAACCTTAATTCTTCTCCCTTTAATTGTGGAGTGTGGGCTGGGTCTTGTCACTTGCTTCTAATGAGTAGAGTAGAGAAAGGGAAAAATAGTAGCTTTACAGTGGAGAACCCTGAACCAAGTTACGAAGGTTAACATCACCAGAGAGAAGTCATATTGATATCATGTACTCCCTGACATGATGCGATGAGGATATTTCACTTCTGTGATATTTGTTCCCCGAATTGATAACCCTAGTTTAATCATGAGAAAAATCTCAGACAAACCTAAATTGAGGCACATTATACAAAATACCCGACCTGGGCTCCTCAAAATGGTCTAGGTCATGAAAATCATGGAAAGACTAAGAAATCATCACAGATTGGAGAAGACTAAGGAGATACGATAGCTAAACGCAGCATGGTAGCCTGGATTGCAACCTGGGACTGAAAAGGAATTAGTGGAAAAACTGGTAAAATAGATTTAATAAAGTCTGTGGTTTAGTTAATAGTAATGTACCGATTTCTTAGTTTTGATAAATGTACTATGGTTCTGTAAGATGTTAATGGGTGGGAAGTTGGATGAAGGATATACTGAAACCCTACTATCTTCACAACTTTTTGAAAACCTAAAATTATTGCCCCCAAAAAAAGTTTTTAAAAGAGAGGATTCTAACTTCTCTGTGATGACTAGACTGGGAAGTTGGGTGTAAGAGTGGAAGGAGGGAGACGTGGGAGGATTGGGTTGTCCAAATGAGAAGTGATGGTGTCCTGGCCTAGTAGGGTCATCACGTAGATGGAGGGAAGGGGGCATATTTGGTATTGTTTTGGAAACAGCAAAGAAAACACTATGTGCAAGACTGGATGGGAATTGTGGAATGGGAGAAAAAGGAAAAAAAAAAAAAAAAAAGGAGAGATAGTACCATAAGAGTTTTTTTTTTTTTTTCCTAAAAGATATAATCATGATAATTCTCATTTCAGAAATTTCCACTGGTTTCCCCCTGAAAATATAATAGGGACCCAACTCTTCAGCCTGACCTACAAGACCTTTCATAATTCAGTCCCTAATGAAAGCTTCTTATATCCTATGCATCCTACACATTTCCTCTACATGCAGACACACATACCCAATGCTCCAACTAAGAGTCTGCTCAGATGCTGTTAGAATTAATTTCTCGCCTCTTAAAACATCAGAACACTCTCACACTGTCTTATTAGTCAATAATAATAGTGACAATAACAATAGCAGCAGCAATTTTTAGTGATCATTTTTAGCATGCCGTGTCTTATGCTAAGAGCTTTACCTTCAAATTGACTTAACAGTATTCCTATGAGGAAAAGAAAGTGCTTTTCTTATCCTTGGTCTACACTTGGGGAAGCTGATCCTCAGGGGTGAGATAGCTCTATCATTTATTGTCCACACTGACAAAAGGCACGTTGATGCTTACTCTGGTACAACAGATGTAAACGGGCTAGTCCAGAGCAACTGAGATGCATGGTTCTACTACTTGACGTGAAAATTAGTTTGCCAAAGGTCGCATAGCTAGAGAGTGACACAGCAGAGCCTTTAAGCTATAAAATTCTTATTCTAAAATCCATGTTCTGAACAGCTATGTTGACATTCTCTTGGCACTAGATTATGAGTTTGGAAAAGTGATTTGATCTTCCTGAGCAGATTCCTCAGGCTGGGATGTGGTGAAGGTTCAATGAGATGATGGTTAATGAAGCCCCATCTTTTACATAGGTGAAAGTTCTCTAAATGAGGATGGAGGTTTTGGCTTAAACTTAGCCATCTTCTTTGGCCCTAACTAATATCTAGTGCAGGGTTTCACTCCCAGGTGTACTAGCTTTTCAGTAAACATTAATCAAATTCGTTCTGGTGCCTCAAGGCCGAGAATTGGATTGATGGGCCAAAGGAGTGTTGGGAGCTTCTCAGAATCCAGAAGACAGGTTCTGTCAGAGAACCCAATCTCTCACAGTTGCCTCAGAGCCAGAGCAGAGCCAGAAAATTCTTGGGTAGAAAAATGCTGTGGAAATCCATGTTAATTACCATGATAAAATGAGCAGCTATCCTTGAATCCATTACTCTAAGTGGAAGTTCCAGATGTCAGGGGCTCTCTTGGCGTCTTCAGACCATGAGTCTTACCTCCACTTATACCATCTGTTACTCACTGAATTAATATGCATCTTTATTTTTTTTTTTTTCCCAAACATTTTAACTTGCTGTGTAGGCCAAAGAAAGTGGAGGCTGTTGTTATCACCAGTGTTTTTATTTTGATTTTTTTAGCTTGTATTTTCAGGTTGAGCATGTATGAAATCCCAACTCTAAATATCAACCATAAATGCTTTACTGAATCTTCACTCTATAACTGTGTAATTTGACATGAAGCATTTTCTCTCAGGGTCACTTTTACTATTTATAATAATGCAGTTTAGCTGTAAGCATGCATTTTTGCTTTGCCTTCTTCAGGGCAGGATTGTACTTTAGAGTTGTCATGTCATTGCAAGTAATAACATTAAATTATTCATGAAATGGTTTTCAGTGGTGGCTGTTTGCCATCAAAATTCTCTTCTAGACATTTTTTCATGCAATTTTTATCATTAGAATCCTGAATTGTGGACAATTTACTTTCTGTTTGCAAGAAAACATACCCAGTGCTTTAGTAGGTATGGGAAATATAAAACAAAATTCCTACCCTCAAAGTACTTATTCCATAATTCCTTTTATATTAATAATTATTAAACATATACTGTTTTCTATGTGCTTTTAGATGAGATAATTCATTTATCCCTTGAAATGACCTCATGAGCTATATGGGGTTGTGCCTATTTTACATAGTAAATCCCAGCATGCAGTGAGCAAAATGCTGTACCCCTATGGCAAAGAAAACATTTAAATCCAGATTGTGTTCTGGCTCCAGGACATATATTCTTTCTGGCAAAACAGTTTGTTTTCATGCAACAAGTAGAGCAATCTGAAACACATTAATGTATATTTTACACACACACACACACACACACACACACACACACACACATTCGTCTTTGGAGTTCTGTCTACATTTTCTCAATGTCGATTGTCCAGGATTTAAAAAAAAAAAAAAAACATACACATACTTAATAGAGGTTTATTTCTCACTTACCTCTTTGCTTAGGATTGCTTTAATGTAAATCTCAATCTCACTCAAAATTAAGTAATTCATGTTGAATAAGCAGGTAGAATCCCTCCTGCCTACTCTCTCTCTCTCTCCAAATACAAAGCTTTACCCAAATGCACATGTTCCCTCTGGTTCACCCAGTACTTGGTTTAGAAGCTGTTCTTTTCATGAAAATATGATAGCATCAAGTTTTGTCTCTTTTACCTTCTTTTGGTGTTAAGAAAAGTACAAATGTTAACTAGTTTAAATTGAATTTGATGTTTGTGTCGGAAGTGGTCACCATATCTGAATATGCTATCTTGACCCTCTGCTAAAAGGTGGATAGTTTGAGGTTTTGTAATAATCCTAATGAACTGAGTTGGAAGTTATCTGTAGGCAGGGGTCAGTGTGTGTCTGTCCGACAGGCCTCTAATGAATTGAACTTGGGATTCTATTGCCATTAAAGTTTTGCCATGGCCAACTGTGCTCATTAGCATAGATAGCTCTATTGTTTGAGAGAAACAGATGTTCCCCAACGAAAGTGGCGGCAGTACCTCAGGTCTGTACCCTGCATTTTAACTCACAATTTAGGACAGTAGTTCAATGGGCTGGTAGCTGGGCATAAGATTCATATAGCCTAACAGAGGAATTGGACTAGTGGTAAATGACTCTTCAAACCTATATTATTGCCTTTTGAAAATTAAGAGTTCCAAGGGAGTTGTTACATTTTCATATATTGAGCCCCAAAAGAGCATTCATTAATATGTATGCATTGATACAGTGGCCCAGTTTGAAATGTAATTCAGATGAAGTCCGTGTGCCCCCAAGATAATTGCTTCTCTCCAAATTGCTGTATGTAACAAAAATGAAAAGCAGAAATGGTAGCTTATCTTCTTTGCAATTTGAAAATCTTGCTTTGATGATTAGTTGACTTCTGTCCTATTTTTAAAATATTTCCTTCAGAATTTAAAATTTAAACCATATGGAAGGAAAAGACAGCTTACATATAGGAACTAGAAACTTGTTTTCCATATGTAATATAGCATACTTCACCTGGGAAACTTTATATATAATCTTTAGAATGCTATTCATAGATCATTCAGAAGTATATTAAATTTAGTATTTTCTTTTATCCTGGATAAAAATGCTAAATATTTAATTTTGTGTTTCTCTTTGCACATGTACAAATGAAAGCATTACCCGCAATGCCTCTTTAATATTAAACTTCAAAATAACTGAATTGGAAAATGTTATACATGTATGGAAAATATTTTGTAAGTAAAAGCATATCTCACAAAAATAATAGAATTTTTGTTTCATGTACAAAGAATAAAGCCCTTCATCATAAATGTGTTGGCATAGCCTTTATTACATCCACTCAGTAACTGGGGGCATCAGTGCCAACTTGTCATGGCCTTCTCTAAAGAGTGATAACTGTTAAGCATTAATTGTATCTTTTTTCCAACTTCTAAAAATGGTTGGGGATGGTGTCTCAGATAAGAGTGAACAACAAAAGGAACGGGCAGGTGTGTGGGCACCTCCAGTGTCAGGGGTTAAATAGGGAACGGAAAAGAAAAATGATATAACCCCAAATGTTGCATGAAAAGCTCTGTTTGCATCGATACATTTCTAGAGTTCATCTTTAAACTCAATAACTCAAGTTACTGAAGAAACTCACATTGTAGCCATTCTTTTGCTGGATTTCCCTCCCTAGTGAGATTTAAACACTGACAAGGAAGTGACTTGATTGCTGGCTGTTTAAGAGGAAAAAGAAGCAATGATGACTGTAACCACCCATCTGCAGACCATCTACTGTAGATTACGTATTTTACATGCATCAGTTTGTTTCACTCTCACTATCACTTTGCAGTGTAGATTATATCCCCATTTTGGAAGGAAAAGAAAGAGGAGGCTAAAAGCAGTTAAGTGTTTTGTCCAAGTTAAAAAGCTTTTAAGAGATGAAGTCAGATTCAAACTAGTTCTCATTCTGATTCTAAAATGTCTATTCTTTGCACTATATTATGCTGACTGACTCTAAATTGTTTAGGTAACCCATAGATGAGGTAAGCTGCCCTGTTAGTCTTAATTTCAGTGTTTACTGTTAATAATAGTGAATAAATTGTTACATTGGGGTCTTACTTGATCCTTGGACTTTGGAAATGTGTTCCCAAAGCCTACCTTTGTCAAATGCTTTACTTGCTCTCTTATTCAGCCTCCCATCTCATAAAGGATAAGAGAAGGTGCTGACGGCATGTGGATAAATGTTATTTTCTCCCTGTCCTACCCCCCCACCACTTCTTTCATCTGTGAATTGCTGTTTAGTTAGGAGCATGCCTCGTTACACACTTTCATTCTCTCATTGCTTTCTTTGATTACACTAGCAATAAAACAGTTTGGGCATATTTTATTTTGGGTAAATAGATGGTTCTTTTAGATTATCATCTGTGGAAATGTGTTCTCTACAAGAAACAACAACAAACTTTTATTGATATTTTTGGATCAAAAGCAAAAACACAAGATCTCCACCCTCAGGGAATTAAGAGGCTGTTGGGGAGGCAGGGAAGGAATCGATTACATTACAAAGTACCTACCTCATAGGGTTGTTATGAAGATTAAATTAGTTATATGAATGCAGCTGGAAAAGTGCCTGGCACATAGCAAGTGTTCTATAAGCAATGGCTGTGATTATTAGAGTGGCAAATGGAATCCCAGAGTTCGTGGGCATGGAATAGAGGGGTAACAAAGGCAGCTGCCAGGAGGTTAGGTCTACTTTAAGCTCATCCATCAAAGTGATGCCAACAGTCAGCATGTAGGAGAGGATGGGGAATATTTCCAAATCTAAAATACAGTTATAGATGATGTACCTTGGAATTTTGTATGAACTTTTTTTCCTGTCTTAGTATTACCAATCTCTAAGAAACCCATTAAGAAATTATAATTATCTGCTATATAGAACAAAAATACAAATGAGGTATAAAATTGACCAAAACAACAAAATACATTGTTTGGCATATGTTCAGGAAAACAATCAGCATCATGGGAAGATTATACTATGATGAAAAATTTATCCTGCAAAAGTATTGGATTCCAGGTAGGCAGAAGTGAAACTGGCCATTTGCCCTATGCCAGGGCACTTCTTCCACTTTCCATACTTTTCTGTATTTCATCTACACATTCTGGTTCATGCTTATGGTCAAGGCTTGGGTAGAGCAGAACAAAAGAAGTTCCAAGATGAAGTCAGTGTATGTAACTCAAACATTCTACTAGGGTTCATGGTCTCCCGTGGCGTGAAAAGATGGGTTTGAGAAGCACTTTATCTAAATAATAAACTAACTTAAAAGCATCTGGCAAGAATGAGGGAAACTGCGAAGCTGAAGGCACAGGCAATTCAAAGGACATCATCAGCTACTGAAAAGTGAATGGGCAGTGTTTTCAAATGCATTTAACAGTCACTTTTTGAAGACAGTCCCCTACCCTAGAGGTGGCGAGGCAACCTAAGACTTAGAAAGGGCTGATTTTCAGTTGTCACTGAACTGCTGCTGCTGAAGGTTAGTGAGTGTGTGCCTACGGCAAGGGCACAGACCTCCCAACCTAGAGCAATGACGGTTTAAAGCCTGTAGCCTCCAGCCTTTGAACTGCTTTGTACTGGCTTAATGACTTTTGCTATTTAATATGCTACAGAGTTTCTGGCCTTCAAAAGTAATGAAGTGCACAAATGAATGGCAATTGGAAAAGTTATTTTTACTGATGATTGAGAAAAAAGGGACTACAAATAATATGTTTTAGCTTCTGAACTTACAGAGGTCACTTCACTTCCTCATGTGAAGTGGAAAGAACAGCTTTTTTTTTTTTTAACTTCAAGTACTCATATGGTAAATGTATGTTATTGAAATTAAGTATTCCAATAAATTAAACTAGTGGCTTTCAAACATTTTGGCCATCTGTCTCTCTCCGCCCTACACACACACGCACACACACACACACACACACACCATTTTGGCCATCACTCACAATATATATGTATGTATATATATACATATATATACTTTTTACATCGCAATTCATTAAATACACACACATAACCAAAGCAAAACTATTAGCATTATTTAAATTTGGATCACAACCCATGTGACCTATATTTGTTTAGGACAAAAGCAAAATGGATTAAACCATCTTGCACCATCGCCTGATGGCAATATTGTTAAGGGGAAAAAAATTAAACTAGAAATATTCAATTTTAAAAACAGTAATTAGATACATGGTCAAAAAGAGTGTATTTCATCTTTTAGAAATCTCCTGATAAGGTCTCTTACTGAAAGCTAATAACAATTCATCTGCTAATTCAATTGGGAAGATATGTTTGTGACTAAGTAACTAGATTAGCAGTTTAAAACAAAGAAATAGGGCTAAGACTGTAAAATGTTTTACAAAGATCTGGGCTAAATGGTATCCAGTCAAATCTTAACTAAAAAATAAAAAATGGAGTCAAAGTGATGTCTGTATTTTTAATATGATTTCACGCTTGGTTCTTCAGGTGCAGATTGTCTTCAGAGGCCATGTGTTCATAAGTGTTTCCTCAAACAAGAGCAGTGTTAGTAGGCCTGAAGAGGGAAGCCCAGACTTGAGTAAATTTCATCAGTTAAAATGTTCAGGACTCCTAGTTTCCTAAAGGTAGAGCATTAAGAGGAGAAAGAAATCCAGATATGAAGACGGATTTGAATTAGAAAAGGTTGAATTAGGGTGTCTGTTTAGGATTTAGATATGACATGCAACAGACAATTGAATATATTAATTTGTAACTCAAAGTTTGGGCTGGAGATGCAGAATGGGGGACCGTCAGTAAATAAGAGAGTAGGAAAGATGCATAGATTGAGAATGGAATCCTCGGATGCACCAACATCTAAAGGCCGTTAAGGGACTGGGAACATAAGGCATGACAGAAGGATGGTGAGAGAGGTGTGCTGAGAGCCAGAATGGTGAGCTTTCAGGGAATTAAAACAAATTCCTTTTTGATCTGGAAGACACGGTCACATTCAGCAGAGACGTCCAATAATAGCAGTACTGAAGGAGAAACCCCTCTTATTTGGAAATTGGGAATCACTGGAAACATTAACAAAAGCAGGTTCTGTTGAGAGGTGCCTAAAGTTAGATTTTGCTGGGTTGATAGCTAAATTAGATAAAGAAGAATATTCCCAACCTATTCACCAATCATGGGAAATAATAGAATTTGAAACTTGTAATATCTCATCTTAGTAGAAATTATAAGAAGGGCTGCTTCACTAGATGGGAGGTGACTTTTAGATACATCATCCCTGGAGTCATTATTAAAAAGAAAAAAATAAGCTCAGGACAAATTCATGAATGCTGAAGGTGTAGTAGTCTAAAAAGGAAAGCCCAGACAAGTGTAGGATTTCTAGAAGTTGTTTGTGGAGGCGTCAGCTATACTCTTCTACCAGGTTTTCCTGGATGTCACTATCAGATGGACCTAGACTCGGAGATTTATTGTGATCTATACGCTTCACTTTTTTACTTCTGTGGTGTTGAGAAGCAAGTGAGTGGTGAGTGATCACTTTCTCTCTCTCAAGGATCTTCAAGAGTTACAGTCTAAGCATCAAAAGGGTCCTTTTTGTTGAGGATGATTTGATAAAAAGGCTTCCAATGACAGACTTAGTAGAGGTTTGGGTCTTACAGGAATAGGGTACTGTAAACAAATCAATACTAGGCTCAGCTACAAGTGGATATGGTTGCTGTTGGGATGGGTGAGCTACCAACAATCATGAAGGTAATAAATTTGATCCTGCAGTTGTTGTGATTTATATTTTAAGGACTTCAGGACCCTTATAATAAAATAATGGTTTTCTTCTCTGTGTTACCATGTTGTAAGTTTTGATGGTAACAATAGTTCCAGAATACCTAAAGTTAGAAAATATTAAAATTTTAGATCATTAGTAGGAAAAAACTGACATACACCAGCTGTTAGTGTTACTATTTTTGTATTTAATTTCAGGCATTCTAATAAGCAAGAGGTCTCTGTAGCAGATTCCTGTGGTCAGCTTTTCTTAATAATGTATTTTAGAAAATGGTTTTATTATTTGGTTTTTATTATACAAAATCTTGCTACTGGCATTTTAAACCAAACTTGAAAATTACCAGTATTTCCTTTCAGTGAATAACAGTATATGACTGGCAAATTGCCAAGGTTGATCTAATTTTATTTTCTACCCTTATAACTCTTGGGAAAGATCAAGAGATAAATTTTTTTTTTTTTTAATGTTAATATGTCCTGGCTGGTAATAGCCTCACACTTTTTGGGGAAGTGTTTAAAATACAATTAGTACTTAAAGCATCCTCCTAAGGTAATGCTTGCCTCCTTGTACATTGAATTGCATATTTTCCTTCTTTAGACTATGATTTATAGATCAGGGACATTGCTAAATTTAATTAAATTTGTATTGCAGTGATTATACAATATCTGGGACATGAACATTCATTAGATATTTGTTGAATAACTGAATTTAGAGGTAACAACTAGATTAGTGTAATGCTGAATCAAATGTACATTGTGAAAAGGAATATTTAACACAGAGCAATGGATACTAAAAAATTTAGTTCCTTCTTAGTTGATTTAATAAAATGAGTCATTTAAAGGAATAAGTGCTAATTTTTCACCAGAGGATGGTATGTCAAGATAAACAACTATAAATAAAATTTTTGGATAAAATAATTCAAAATGTACGGACACATTGGCTTCTTCCAACAGAAAATACATCTTCAGCAGCTACCACTGTTTCTCTTTTCTACACAAGAATTCAATACTAATTTAAAGGAGGTAAATAATGCAGTATTATCTAGAATTAGGGTATTGTTCCATTTGTCTTGTTTGTAAGCGGGAGCCACAGAAACATGGACCTATTCAAAAGAATGAGGCCCCATCTGCAGTTTGTTGTGTGCTCAAGAATGAAGTGAAGGATTCTCCAGGAAAGTATTAGTGGTCATGTCCATTTGTTTGGGGTTTCTGGAGGTGTGCAATGAATTCCAGGGCTCTGAAGAAGCACAGTGGGATAGGGAGGGTTCAGGTAGGAATTATTAAGGCAGAACTGAGAAGCACACACCAACCATCCATCCTTGCACTTTAGAAATCAGCCTCCAGGGGACAGGATAGAAACCAGGCAGATATAAATTGACAATCTGCAGGTAAAAGCTGTCTTTGCATATTATTGACTACGTTTGTTTCTTTGAAAATACTTTCTAGGGTCTGTGTGAAGTAGTGAAATTTCCTTGCTCAGGGTTGGGATTTCTAAATCCTTGGGTTAGGATTGAAATCAGAAACTGTCATCTGAGCCTAACGTATGTTTTATTTATGGATAATCCATTAAGGCTTTATGAACAAGGAGTAAATGGTAATTTTCTACCCAATTAGTTCTGTCTTTTGTGGGAGGAAATTGATTTTTCTCATCTTAGTGTGTGAAACTCCACAGAGCCCTGTTTCTCATGGTCCCCAGAAGGCAATGAGTACACTAGGTTACCAATAGTTGAGGAAAGAGGTGCTTTTAGAGCACAAGAGAAATAAAGACTCTTTCCCCTGTAATTTTAAGCTCTGTTTACTAGTGAAGCCAAGTCTTGATTTTGTTTCTAGTTAGTAGTTCTCAGTGGCAGACAAAATGTCGTACGGTTTTGGCTAATTTTATTAAATACATTTCTCCTCAGTATTTTATGAAAATTTCAAACATACAGCAAAGTTGAGAAAAGTTTAAACATTCATACACCCACCACCTAGATTTCACCTCTAACATCTACTAGACTTATTTATCATGTATGTATCCACCGATACATCTTTCTATCCATCCATAAATCCATCTTACTTTTGATACATTTCAAAGTAAATTGTAGCTATCAGTTCACCACCCCTAAATAACCTAATAGGTTATTAACTACTTTTAAAGATTATTTGTAAATAAGCATATTTTAAGTATATTATCAGGTATACTCTCAGTCTCTAAACCACCACAAATATGATCTCTATGTACTTGGTGAACTCTTACTAGAATTGAGAAACCTGGGTACTTTTCTGGCTCAGCTTTCTGGCTCCCTTGAGGAATCAGAACATGGTCTTTTAAACTTGCTCCCACCTCCCGTTCTTCCCTTGCAAGTTGTTTTTACATACATATCCTACTTTGCAGACCACTGGCTGCTGCTATAGCTTAGGCCCTTCCTTGCCTTTTGCCTCAAGACCCACCCTCCCTCCAAAAGCATGTCTCTTCCTCATTTTTCTTTTATTTCAAATCCATCCTTCATAAAATTTCTAATCACTTACCCCAAACAGAATTCAGATAGTTAATGCATTGATTTGGGCTTTGATTTTGCTTGGTTTATTGATTTCAATCGAATTCAGAGATGCTAAGTGTGGCATTTTCCGTTACAGTCATCTGCTACATAAAGGGATAAGTATGACTGGTGTAGAAGGAACCACAGGAGAATGTGGGGCAGGGAGTCCCAGCCCCTTCATAGGCTGACCCTTGGCTGGCTGCTGCAAATCACATATGGAGCTATTAGAAAAACTTGGGTTCCCTGCCCTCATCTCTAGGAAGCGGGTTTTCTGGTCTGGTGGGGGGTCCTGGACTCTGTATTTTTAAAGAGCTCCCAGGATTATTCTGATACATAGCCAATTTGGGTATATTCTATAAGAATATTGAACAAATGCTGCCAGTGTCTTTCTGGTGATCTTGACTAGTTATGTATCCTCCTATAGTCCTCAGTTTTCTTGTCTGTAAAATAGAAGGGCTGGACTAAATAGACACACAGGGTTCCTTTTTTTTTTTTTTTTCTTTTTTTTACTAAATTGAGGATCCTTCTTATAATTTAAGGAGTTTTAAGTTATAAAATCTGCAGCTAAATTTGACAATATAATTATATAAAAAAGCTTACATTTCTAGCCTTAAGCTATGATTCAAATAGCTTGCAATGATTTTGGACAAGTAAATAATTCATATACAGGGTTCCTTTCTGTTTTCTGAATCTGTGGGCTCACTTTAGTCCTTCAAAAGGATGCTTGTGGGATCCATGCCTAGGAAACCATACAAAAAATGGGAAATAGGAGAAAAGCAGTGTCTCAGAAGTCAAATTGCCTAAATTCAAATTCTAGCCATATGACATTGAGCAAGTTATGCAGTTGTTCTATTTCTTTGTATAATGGACACTATAATATGTCTTTCATAAAGTCTTTGTGACTTAGATGTGTAGTACAATGTGGGGGACATCAAAAATATTCAGTAAAGTTTGCTACCTTTGTTATTTGTTATAATTGCTGTCATACAAGAGTGGAAGTAGATTTTGGGAGTAGGGTAGGGGGTGACATGAGAAGATGAAAGACCTTCTGTTACTCTAAGCCATTCACTGAGAATGAGCAGATTGGTTTTGATCTTTAACTCTCATAACTGGCAAATCATGCCATGCCTCTGTGCTCCCATTTCTTGGATTGGGAAATGAAAGGGCTTTAATGAAATAACCTCCAAGATCCTTTCTAAAGTTAAAATTCTATTCTGATTTAATTTTGATCATTTTTCATGGCATTTCTTGAGTAATGAACATTGTGATTTTAAAACAGATCATACTTCCCTCTTCACTTTGTCTTCTCATTTCTCTTATAGCTGGATTTGGGAGCCACCTTAGGCAGTCACAGAGGATCTTAGTAGGGCCAGCATCACGGGGTGCAACCTCTACAGTCACACAGGGCCTCATACTCAGAAGGGCCCTGACTTGGTTTAATGCTCTGCTGTTACCATCTTGAAATTCTTAGTTTTTGGACAAGGCACTCAGCATTTTCATTTAGCATTTGGCTTGAAAATTTTATAGCTGGTTCTGGTCCTCAATGTATGTTTCTCCATTCTAACTTCATCATTGACTTGATTTTTACTATTCTACCCACATTTTCCATGTATGCTAATCCTGTTGTTTATTTTCCTTTCTAATTGTCTTGTATGTGTTTTGTGTGCTGCTATAATTCCATTTGGAAAGCAGGTAGAAATAATAATGCAGGCATTCCTTCTATGAAGATTCCCCACCCCCCACCCCCCAGCAAGAAAAAAACTCCTAGCCACATTTCTCTTCTCATCTCAAAGCTGGCAGCATTTCCTGCTTGTGTCAATCACTTTGGTTAGAAAAAAAAGGACACTGCTGGAATAATGACTGGAATAAATTACTGAGTCACTTTGGTACTGGTACTGAATTATATATTACCTTGCATCACTATCTAACTTTGCCTTGTGAAGATCTTTACTTCGTGGGTTATTATAAACTCTGTGAGGTTTTATATCCCTAACAGTGCCCATCTTCATGTGTATTTCTCCTAACAGCCTCCCAGGAAATAATCATTGAATTAATTTAACTGAAAATTGAATTGATTTAACTGGAAGTTGTGGCTAAAGGAAAAAAGGAGGGGAGATTTTTGCCAAGAGATGGAAAACTGGGAGAGGACTCCAGAGGATGGCCCTCAATGATTGCTTGGATTCTGCTCTTCAGTTGTTCTCCAACTTTTTGGTTTCTGGACCCGTGTACACTTTTAAAAATCATCGTGAACCCCACAGAGCTGTCTATGTGGGTTATGGCTATTTCAATTTACTGTATAAGAAATTAAAACTGAGAGGTTTTCACAATTTTAAAAATTTATGCAATTTAAAAATAATACAATAAACCTATTACATATTAGCATTTTTTTTTGGAAAAAATTTCCCAAAACAAAGTTTAATGAGATGAATGGCATTTGTTTTTGTTTTTGACATCTCTTTAATGTTTGGCTTGATAGAAGACAGTTGGATTTTCCTATTGTTTCTCAATCTATTGTGATACCACCTGTTTATAGCTTCTGTAAAACTTCACTATGTACTCATGAGAGAATGAGAGTGAAAATGGCAAATATATTGGTAATATTGTGAAAATAGTTTTTACTTCATGGACCCCTTGAAAATGTCTCAGGAACTATAAGTGGTTCTCAGACCATGGCTTGAAAACTGATGCAGTAGTGTAAGATCTCTCTGCCATGCTAGTTTTCAGAATCAAGATAGTATGTAAAATACCACATTGCTGTCTCCACTTCTTCAATTGAAGTTGGTGGGACTCTGTGCTTGAGTCTAAAAAAAATAGAATACCTTATCTTCACATTTCCCAGCCTGGATTGTCCAATAGCTTGCTCTAAGATTATAAAAGGATCAAGTGAGTGGAACTTGAGAGTAATCTAAGATGTTTCTCTCCACCTTATTTGCACCTAATAAATGGTGGGCAGATACAGGGAAAGAGCCAAACAGCCAAACCTTACTTATCTAACTTGGAGTCATGACCCTTTCTATATAATATTAAGTTTCTTAATTTAGAGAATTCATTAGTTCTTTTATTTTTAATTTGGTGTTAGAAAACAATGAGATGTAGCTCTGAATGAAAGCTTTGGTTAAAAAAAAGGATATTGCAGGAATAATGACTGGAATAAATTACTGAGTCATTCTAGGCATGATGTTTTGTACATTTTTATGCATATTTCAATTGGTATAATTTGAAAATATGTACCATCCACTCAGTTTTCAAGTCATTATTATTGGCAGCTCTGCATTTGCAAGTTTAAGGATGTGAAAGTTCAGATTAATTATGCAGAATAGCATTGATGACAGATTTTTATTACAAGCGATATTTAATTTTTGAACCCAGGGATGCTAAATAAAAAATAGTTACCTTTTTGCCTCTAATCCAAGAGTTTGGAATGTTAACTCTAATAGCTAATCCTTATATGGCTTATATTAAATGAGTTCTTGGAACAAAATGCTATTTCCAAGTGATAGATCAACAACTGGAGGCAGGAAGAAACATTTAAGGAGCTATTACTTGTTTTCAAAGATCACTGTTCTGTGTTTAATAAACTTGTGTCCCTAAATATTATAAGTCGATTGGCTTTAGGGAACAAATGGCTGCGTAGAAGTTGTAGCTCATAACCCCTACCCATCCAAAGTGCCTGTCTGTGTATTATTGTGATCTTTAGAGATAACTTCCAGCTCTGTCTCTTAGGGAAAAGCCACACAATTACCTTCTAACCATCTGGAAAGGAGGCTGCTTATGAAAATAATAAACTGGTACCCAAAGGGTGGTCTTTAGTTAGAGAACATTGCTAGGGCAAGAAGGTAAGATTTATATTGAGTATTGCATGGCCTTTAGCAAATTATTGAATCTCTGAGCATCGCCTTCCATGAAGTCATTAAATTTTAGGAAGATTCATTCTAGAAATAATGTGGGAGATTAAATGGGGAACGTCTTGAGACCCAAAAACCAGCATTAGGATGCTATTGCTATTTAATCATCATGAGGTAAGAATGTGAGCTAAGCTACTTGCCATGAGCCTAGAAAAGAGAGAGAAGACTGGATAGATTGCTATGAAGTAGAATCAGTAAGTTTTGATGACCAAATGGATACAGGAAATAAGGGAGAGGTCAGGATTGTAGACACTCTCAAGTTGTTGGAACAGGTTGCTTATGTCATTTGCAGAGAGGTGAGAAAGAAGAGGCAGTTTGCAGGTGTGGTAGGTGATGAGTTGTGCTTGGGTCATGTTGAGTTTGAAGTAAGAATGGGGCTGGGAAAACTAAGCCCAGGTGGAGAGGCTTGGTATGGGTTTGCGTATATTGGCCTGTAGTTCAGGAGAAATTTGGGAAACATTAAGTCTTTAGGCAGTAGATGAAATCATATCAATGGCTGAAGTCACTGAGGGAAAAAGTATGAATGAGAGACCCGGAATTGGCCTAGACCAGGGAAAGTCAGCTGCTGTTCTTCAGGGAAAAGAAAGGATACCCAGCAACTGGAAGGTCTTTCTCCAGGAGAACCAGAGCAGAGGCACACAGACATGTGCAATGAGCTTTGATTCTGAAGGAAATGGATTTTCAACACGGGGTTATTTGGAGAGAGAATTTGGGGACAGTCACAATGGCAGGGCTTGGCAGACAGAAGTGGGTCTTTGGCTCCAGACAGATGCATCCAGATCCCTCTAAGGATGGAAAGGAGGGACTTAGGCTTCTCAGGGATGGGTTGTCCATATGTGTGCAGTGTTGCCCTTTCAATTTCTTCAGGGAGGAAACCGAGTCTTGCGTGTCAGCATGAGTGTTAAGGCTGAGCTGCTGATGGAGGAGGTGAAAGTAGCAGCTTGACAATAAGCATACGTGATAATCGCCAAGGGAAGCCAGCCACAATCCAGCTGGCAGAAATCTGTTGCCTCCGTAATGTTTTCCAGAGTAGCCAAAGTGGGCTCTCATTGGTGGTTTGACTACTGCTGAAGTTTCCATTCTCTCTCTTCTCTCTCTCTTTGCCTTTATGCTCTCCCCTACCACTCTTGCTTCATTTCTCATATACTTTTTAGTTGCCTATTTGAATTGCTCAACATCATTCTTTGAATTCTTAGCAAACTTAAGAGAAAGACTTTGAAATTTCTGATATTTGATTGTCCTAAGTATTAGGCAAAATACAAATTGGAATGCATAGAAAATGTTTCCTTTCTCTTTTGGTTGGCTTAAAAGTGATGTTAACAAATTACAAATCAATTTTAATTAATCCTTTATGTCAATAGTGTTTTTGGTTTTAGCTTATTTTCTTGTCTCCTAGATTTCTTCACCTGTGAATTTATTACTTTGTAAGCTACCAAAATACGTTCTCCAGAATAAAATGATGATTAAGTAATAAGTAATACTTAGAATAGTAATACTGATAAATAAGCTAACATTTATTGCACTTTTACTATGTGCCAGTCCATGAATTCTCATTTAATCCTCCAGCCACTGTGATGTAAGTACTATGTTTATCCTTGTTTTGATAATAAAGAGACTAAAGCACAGAGAGTTTAGTAATGTACACATAGTTATGAAGCCCCTAAGCAGAAGAGCTGGAACTTGAATCCCATGCAGGCTGGTCCCAGAGGGTCAAATCTTAGCCCCATACTATAGTGATTGGCTTGTAGAGCCATCTTACTTTTAGCTGAGGACACCTAGTCTGAAGTTAGAAACTCATCAGAGGAACTACAGCTAGTGTCAGTGAAAAAACTAGAGCCACGGATCCCCTTCTCTCAATCCCACACTCATTTTACCCTCACCATCTCTCTGATCTAATTTAGCCACACTCTTATATAAGAATAGTGATACGAGTTTTCTTACACTTGTATTTTGCAAATAATTTTCTTGTTTGTATGGAAGAACATTTCTTATGTAGAAAAGAAGAACAGATGCACTTTGATTTTTTGTGGCTGGATATTTTCATGCTTTTAAGGCGGCTGCTTACTGGAAACTATTGCATTAACCACTATTGATGGGTACAGTAAATGTTAGGAAAAATACCAAGTCACATTAATCATGGATCTTCTAGTTGTCTCAAAAGTAGAACATGTTTGGCAGCTAATACAAGCACATCGACCCTTAGAGAGCTTCATGAAAGATTAATTTGCAAAACAGCTATCTTCTAAGTGGTTTTGTGAAAATAATTGGAAATGGATTCAGACCTCAGAATAGCTAAGACATTTTGAAATTTTATTTTTAAAACTGCCAATCTGTTGAGGGCACTGTGTATTTTAGACTCAAACAACTAATGTCTTAGTAAAGCAATTAATTGTTTGATGAAAATTTATACCTTTTCTCAACTGTTTGCAAAACATTCTGAAGTTTAAAAATAGAAACCAAAAAAAAAAAAAGTTTGTTTTCTCTCTCCCATCTTCTCATCACCACCACATTTAAAATATATTATCTTTAAAAGTCAAATAATTCAGAAAATATTCTGACCAATTATGGGGAAAAGATTTTTTTTTAATGATAATGTACTTGTTAATTTTTAAGACTAGCTCATTAGGTACCCTGATATTTTAAATAATCAGTATATAATAAGTACAAATGACTGAAAGCATTTAGTGCTTTTCTAGCATATAATATACATTTTTAGAAATATTAAAGTATTTCGGAAACTCTTTTCCCCTTACTAGTAGCAAATCAATATACAAATAGATATACCTGTAATTTATTTATGTTTCTCGGGCAAATCTATCATAGTCTAACCTTACATATAGTATTTTTAATGGCACAGAGATATTTAAAATACATGGGCAAGGGAGAATAAAGACAAGTGGAAGTTGGTAATATGGTCATTTTTCCTAGCTAGAGGAAATCAAGAGAACTAATGTTTATTGATTATGTATTATGTTCCAGGCACTCTGTAAGGCTTGATGTTTTATATTTATTTGTTTATTTCTCTTAAATTCTCACAACAGCCCTCTGAGGTAAATGGCATTATCCCCTTGAACAAATAAGAAAAAAGGAGCCCAGAAGATTAAATAACCCATCCATGATCTCGTATCTGATAGGCAGCGAAGTGAATTTTAATTGTGAATGTGTTTCCAAAGCTATGCTCTTTTCCCTGCATTTACTTTCTAGCTTTGTGTGTTTAAACTGGTAAATGTCATTTTCCCTACATTTACTTTCAAGTTTTATGTGTTAAAACTGGTAGAAGTCCTTTTCTAGTATTAACGACTAACAACCTTTGCTCTCTTCCTATTTAGGCTTATATACACTGTATGTCATTATTTGAAGATAAACTTGGTATTGTGCTACACGGTAACTAAATAAACAACCTATGTAGGTGCTGTGAGGAAATTGGAGGTCAAGACTAGCTTATGTTAAAAACAAAAACAAAAACAAAATATGACAAAAAAATAGTTGTCTTCCTATCAGCCTGGGGTTCTCTTCTCCTTTGGGCCATTTTCCACTCCAGCTTGGAGATTATTCTCTGCCTTAGGGTTTCTGTTTCACGTGAAGCTTTCACTATGCACCCTTTGAAAACATTCATGCATCAGGAAGGGGGGTGGCATATTGGCAAGTCAGTCCTTTTCCTGTTCCCAGAGGAATTCTTGTCTTCATCTGAGAGCTAAATATTATTTTCCCAATACGCTCTGTTGTTTAGTACACTGAACCCTTGCTTGGACTTGAAGGGCTGCTATTCTGGTTACTACCTCATTTCAAAAAGCCTATTAACTCATTTTACTCTTGCTCCACACCAGTCACAGCCAGTACCCTGGAGGTGCAAATTTTTATGTGCTGATATTGATTCTGGAGTCACTGAGGGTATTTGCTTGTCAGGGAAGTTAACATTTCCAAGAACAGAGAGAAAAGGAAAGCATAAACTACTTTGCATTGCTCAGAAGTGGTTCAGATTTACACAGCCTGAATTCAACATCAGCTGTATCACCTGCAACTCTTAGTTATCATTGACTGGGACTAAAAAATGTGCACGTGTTTGCATAGTGTGAAAAAGAATGCATTCCCTTTGCTAAGGATCAGGCTATGCTTGTCATTGTTTCTGAATTTGACACTCTAGGGTTGATCTGTCAAAGAACAAGTCAATCACTGCTCAGCAGCAGAACTTGTCTTATCATACCTCTTACAGAGAGGCATTTGCTTATGTTCTGCCCAAATCAACAGTGGCCCCACTGGGATGTCTAAAGGTGCAGATGTAGGGACAATTCAGGACATGTGAGCCTAAGGGAAAATGAAATAATTCCCATCAATCCATAAATTTGATTTCATAGATCTCTAAACCCTGTAACTGCAGTTTGCAGGAAACCTCAATAGATTACTAACACTTACTGGTAAGTGACCTTTTAATCTTTCCAGTGTAGAACTCTTTGAATTTTAAGACATCAAGGCTGTAAAGGACCTTAACATCATCTGGTCTGGCCCCATATTGTATAGCAATAGAGCTGGGACATCTGACCTTCAGAACCATTGTCTTCTTTTATACAATTGTCCCCCCTTTTGATATAATTGTCTTTTTCTTTTCAGGGCCAAATACCTCTCTGCTATTAAAAAAAAAAAAATTATCTGTCATTTCAGTCATCAGCTATCTCAGTATCTGTGCATGTGTTTACATTCATAATTTCAGATATGAGTAGTGTAAATGTGAAAAGCCATTGGTTACAAAGCTATTCTTTTATGTTTTTATTTAAAGAGAGGCTGTTTCCTTAAAGCCAAGAGTGAATTTATACCAGGTGCAGTTTCCCAGATACTCTTTCAATAAAATGTTGACAGCTTTACAAAAACAGCCTTACTAGACTGACATTTGGAAGCAGATAGGCATTGCGAAATGTACCGTCGCAACAGCAGTGGTTTGGGTTCCTGAAAATCTTTTAAAATTGTTAATGGAAAATGATTGTTTTTCCCATTTCATAACTATGCAGCCAGTACCTTCTATTCTCCAGAACTTTACATCCTCTATGAGAAAAGATGGTCTAGTAAAGGGACTCCTAACAGCTGGAAACAGCACCATTTCTCCACACGGGGTGGGGGGCAAAGCAGGAGGCCGAAAGCCTGTTTCTGAGTGACTGTGGGAACTGTTGCCCTTAAGAACACTTGAGGAGTGGAAGGAATTATAGAAGAATCTGTAATTCGTTCCACAAACAAAAAAGGAATTTATTTTCTTGTATGTGAACATTCAGCACCAGTTATGTCTGTAATAGTAGATAAAGTACTTGTTTTTTACCCCCTCTCCTTCTCATCTGACACCCTCCCCCTCCCTGCCTTAGCCTCACAGGTTGGTCTTGGTTCAATACTATATTGCATGCAAAAAAAACCAAAAACAAACAAACAAACAAAACTCATTGAAATCTGCAGGGAGTGGTTGTTTTATGTATAGCCTTAAGAAGTATAAACAATGCAATAGCAACCAGTAGAAAAACGAAGGATTCTGTCAAATCAAGTATTTATTCTTACGTAGACCCTTGTCATACCCTCCTTCTAAATAGTCCACTTAACTTTAAGCATTTGTCAAGACAATGTAAAAAACAAACATAAGACTAAGTTTCATAAAATGAAAACCAGCCCCCTTTATTACTGAATACTTAACCTGTGCCAAGCGCTGTCCTTTGCAAGTATCAACTTGTTTAATCTTCACAACACCCGTATGAGGGTGATACTCTTATTAATCTAGTTTTACAGTTGAGGAAACTGAGGCACAAAGAGATTTAAGTAACTTGTCCCAAATTAAATAGCTGGTAATTGACAGATCCTCCACTTGCATGCAAGCAACTTGACTCCGGAGCCCTCACTTTTGACCCCTAGGCTAGATTATTTCTCACTGTAAAACAGACTTTGCCGCTAAGTGTGGTTCTTTGCCCAGCAGCACTGATATCACCTGGGAGCTTGTTAAAAAGGCCAAATCAGAGAGCACACTCCAGACTTACAGAATCAGAATCTGCATTTTAACGAGATCCGCAGTTGATTCACATGCACATTTAAGTTTGAGAAGCACTTACCTAAGATCTGAATTAATAGAAAATAATTTTAGGAAAATATCAGTCTTCTACACCAATTAAATTGTTAAAAAGTAATAAAATAAATCGCCTCTTGAATTTTCCTATGGGTTTTGAATATGTCAGCAAAGGATTAAAGTGTGTGTCAGGTACTTGTTTTGTTCTTTCTCCTCATGGTCCAGTTACAAGCCTAGCCATGAAAATATATATGTTTATTCCTTTCCCTTAGACCAGTGGTTCTTAATATGTGGCCCCTAGGCCAGCAGCATTCATCAGCACTACCTGGGAATTTATCAGATATGTAAATTATCCAACCCCACCCAAGACCTGGGGTGGGGGCCTAGCAATCTGTGTTTACAAAGCTGTCAAGGAGATTCTGAGGTCTTCTAAAGCTGATAATCACTGCCTTAGGTGCTCTGAAATGACAGAATTTTTGAATGATACTACTAATTGTACTTCACCATAGAAATTTCATCAAAAAGGGATAGTTCCTTTGTTTGCAAATTAGACACTTTATAAATGGGTAGAAAAATCTGTGACACGAACTTTAGTTTAATTGAAAACAAACCACAATTCTAAAAATAGGAACATAGCTTCTTACAAAAAGATGGGGCAACTGAATTAACAGTCATTTCCAAAGAGGCTAATTCTTAAGAAAGGGTTGGTTCTGGTGTTTGCCCTCTTGTCACCCTGGTTAACCCTTTCTCCATCCTTTTGACATTTCATCATATTCGGTTGCTGCTTTTAGCACTGGCCTTGTGAAACCCTCTCCCTTGCTTGATTGTCTGATGTGTTCTTTTTCCTCTCAGGTTGATTTGCCCTTTGACAGGCTTCTGACTTCCCCATCTCCACAGCAGTCACTCCCTCGGCTGCCCTGCAGAGTCTCTTTGTTGCGGTCTAGTAAAGATTAAATACATGCTGTGCATACGGGATTGCGTCCTTCAAGTCTTCTCTCCCTCTTTGGAGATGAATAGTGTCACAAATATCACAAACTGATTTTGGCTTAACAACAGGAATTTATTGGCTCACGTTTTTGAGGCTAGAAGTTGAAAATCAATATATTGTCAAGACTTGTTTTCATTCCACAGACGATAGTTTTCTGGCACTGACTCGCCATGATCCTTGATTCCCAGGTTTGTATCTCTGCCTCCCGGCACAGGGCAATGTCCTCTCCTCTCTGGCTTCTGTGACTTCTGGGTTCTGTGTATAAAGCCTCTAGTATTCCAGATCCAGTCTCATCTTTCTTGGGTTGGCCACACCTTAACCAAAAATAACATCTTCAAAAGGACCTATTTACAACAGATTCATACCCACAAGGAACGTGTTTCCTGGGTGCATTCTTCTGCCTACTACAGTAGTCGTCTTTAAAATTACCCACAAGAACACCTTTCTCTCTATAGTATCGCCGTGCAGCACATGTGTGTGGCATTCCCATCTAATCTTCAGAGTCTGCTGAAAGGTGGCTGGTATTTGTGTTTGTTTGTTTGTTTGTTTTGTTTAATTAGAAGCATAATTTGGGCATTTCTTTCAAAGTAAAAAACAAACAAAAATTGTCAGGAAGGATGCAGTTTTACCTTGGAATATTTCTAGGGAAATCAGAATAGTTTTGTTTTGCTTTATAAAATCCATTCCAGTGTATTTTACACCTGGCATAAGTCATGGCATTATTTTCACTTTGCTAGTTATTGGAGCGGCCTAATTGAACTATGATTGTGCCCCAGAGCTTGTAATGATTTGGGGAGATTGTGTCTTATCTGCTTCCGGTAACCTACTCTTATCCCACATGCTTTATTCTCTTTGTGCATTCACCTGACAATGTGATTACGGTATTGAACTTCCTTCCCTGATGACACAACAATTTTCTAAGTCTCATTCTGACTGTATAGTTTCATTAGCATTAATTAGACTGCCATTAATTTAGCTTTAAAAATGGCCATAGCTTTTGAGATAAAAAAGTACATTCTTTTTTGTTCTCTCTCTCATCTCCCTTTTTATTATTGAGAGGTTAAGTGTATTATTGACGGGAAAAGGCTAACTAGTGACGAGAGCTATTACTGTGAAGACCATGACTAATTAAAATAAATGCTCATCTCATTTTTTTTAGAATCAAGTTTACTCACTTGAGTTATTCTTTCTTCCTTCTTTAGGCCAGAAAAAATTATAATTTGATTATTTTGATACCAAAACAGTAGGGACAATATCAAGTCCTCATTATAAATAGCTCCTTTACTTATTCTTGGTATTTTTCAACAGCCTAAAAACATTGATTTTAACAATAGTTTATAAACCATTGTGTAAAATGAAAGTGTAAGGACACTGGTGTTTTTGAGTGCAAATTCTAGTGGGTAGTTTCCAAGTTTGTCTTTATGAATCTTTCTTCACTCTCTTGACCATTAACAACTTTGTTCTCCTTTATCATTGTTCCTGATTGGAGAAGTGAGGAAAGAGAGGGCAAAGAGGAAAATTTGCAAAAAATACTGGCTATGGAAGCTGAAGAGCCAGTAAAAAGAAAATTTAAAATGGCAAAGGATGAATCCTAAAGCATATTCCTGGCTGCTCACTTAAATGCAACTTATTGCATACAGATCAAGTATCTATTTCTTGTATTACTGATTTACATTGAAGATTTCAAACTTCTTTTTGTCAGTAATAAGTGGAGACAGGATGGCAGGAATATTAGGGAGTTCTGTTGATTGTGTCCTAAATCAGTACTGTCTCCATTGTAGTCTAAAATGAACTAAGTTGAACTCCAGCCTGATGACCAAACCAGCTCATGCCATGTTCAAATACATAAAGCCAAATTGATAAGAGGGTAGTACAGTTAAGAAAGCACATATTGTTACTTTTGTCAGTGACTGGGAGATATTATTTCATTCAGCCTATATAGATAAATAGAGCAACAGTTGATAGTTCTGCTTATACTATCACTGTAACTAATAACATATCTATAGCCAGAAGTTGTGTTACCAGAGCTCCCTTCTTATTGAGGAAGGTGTTACTGGAACTCTATTCCAGTCTTGCCATCTCGTTGCAAGAAAGAATTCAAGGATGAGACAAATGAGTATAAGCAAGTGAGAAAAGTTTATTGAAAAAAAAAAAGACAGTACATGCTCAAGAGGTGAGCATGGATGTGCTCAAGAGAGAGACACACATTGTTTGGCACGTGGGTTTTTAACAGATTAAACAAAGGGAGGTGGGGTTTGAGATGTTGGTACATTGTGATTGGTGAGTAAGGATTCAAATTAAATATTCTAAATAGACTACTGTGATTGGTTGTCTATACATTCTTGTGACTTGTTAGTAAACATGTAAATTAAGGTTTGTAAGTAAGCTATTGCAATAGGAAGAATAAACATTCAAATTAAGGATTGCGAACGGATTATTGTGATTGGTCCATGCCCTGTGGTTGACCGATGTATCCTGTTTCGTTCAACCTCCTCAGTTTTCAGAAGCCTGACTGTTCTCTCCAGCTGCTGCCCTCCTCCCTGCACCCAGCTCAAAGGCACCTCAGAACCTGCAAGACATTTTTCCTACATCTGACCCGCCTCAGTAGCACATGGGTTATGGAGCCTGAGCTGAACTGTCTTCATCTCTCATGGTCTACTGCATCCTTAAAGCAGATAGTATTAGTTATCCCTAAGAAAATAGATTTTAAATCCCTGTAAATCTTTACCTGATGCCCTTGTTATGATGAGTATAGGTAATTGTTAGCAATCGAGAGTACTGGACTGGAGAGAACAATGTCAGTAAAATCAGAGAAGGTGTAGTGTTTGTAGATATGTCATTAATTCTGGCTAAGGTCTGTTAAACTGATGACTACATTACATAAAACTTGGTAGAGCAATCTAGGATGGTAGATCCACTGGTTCTGAACTGAGCAGTACAGGGTAGAAATTGCTTGCATGTGTTTTAGGGTTTTATGTCCTTGAGCTGACACTTGAGGTGAGTGTCTCTAATCTGGGGGTGGAGCTAAATGAGAGGAAATAAGAATGAGGATTTTATTTTTAAAGCTGTAGAGTAAGGTTTGCTAACTTCATTAGCATCAGGAATTTGATGAGTCTTCTTCATTTGGGTAACTATTTGTCCTGCCAACGTCATTCTCAGCACCTCCTCCTCAAGGGACTCTTGCCTCACCCTTAGGTCTAGGTTAAATGCTCTTGATGGAGGCTCCCCTACGTACATCTTGAACTTGCCAGTTGAGCCTAGCACTCACCACATGTACTAGTATTACTTAGTTTGCTGTTCTTTCTTCCCCTGCACCATTGTGAGCTACTAGAAGACAGGGAATGAATGTATCTGTCTCGTTCACTATGCTACCTATAGTACTTGGCATTTAGTATTCTCTAAATACTTATTTGTGGAATAATTTATCATATAACAGTCTTCACTTATGACTTCAGTACTTTCTTTTTTTTCTATATATATCAATACTTCTTAATGATTCTACTCAGTGTCTTGAAATTCCTACAACTCAGTCATAAATTTCATGAAGTAAATCAAGTCAACTAGACTGCTTGAGAATTCTAGAAATGTGCCAGCTATTAGATAGTTTGTCTTTAAAAACTGGAGTAATTTAGAGTGTGTAAAGACCCTGTATTCCAAACTTATAATTTGGAAAATGTAAATCTGAAATCAGTATCATGTTGATCTGGATATTTCCAACAGTTGTTAAAAGTATGTGATATATAAATTGAAGGACCCACAGAGGATGAAATTGATAGTTGTCACCTTCTGGTCAAATCGTCTTTATAAAATGACTTCATCTTTTTGGCCTTTGTTTTTTTTCTACTGGTAAAATGGGGTTATGATTTATCTAGATGCTGTCTTGAAATATTAGAACCACATTCATGAAAGGCTTCTGTAAACTTTAACATTCTATTCAAATGGCTGAAAAGATTTCAGAGTTTAATAGCCTTTCTGTATTATGCATATGTGGGTTAGAGCCCAGTGATTATGCCAAAATTAGCGATTTGTTAGGTGTACAGGACCCCTTCTGGGATTCTAGACAGAGACCAGATTCAAACAGTCTTAAGCAAAAATATAACTTGTTTGACCACAGACTCAGGGAGTTTATGAGGAGGACCAGAGTTGTGCAGAAACACGGCACTGGGATTGAATTCCCCAGCAGAGTGTTTCCCCAAGGCAGAGACGTTGCTGGCAGCACAAACAACCCGCCCACGCGAGCTTCAGCAGTGGCCCGGCTCAAGGGTTCAGCTGTAACTCTATTACCACGTATCTTCACACCAGTCCTCACCTCCTCTTAGTGAATATACATCTCTTAAACAGTTGGAGAGAATAATAGGCTCTGCTTAGTGCGCCATTATTTGCTGGAGGAGTCAGCACCATTATCCTGACCAAGGACACAGTTGATCAAATTCAGAATTTCTGAAGGTCTGGTCCAAACAACAATTAAATATTGCCCCTTGTTTTATCTTAAAAAACAGAAATTCACAACATATTACCTATTAAAATAAGCTTTTGGAATAACTCTGTTTTGGGTCTTATTGGCTATGGATTGATTCAGGGGCAAGGAGCAAACATGAAGGGAAACATGCCTATTATACCTGAAATTGGGATGGAAGGACGGAAGGGGAAAGGTGAATATTGCATCAACTGACCTTTTGGTTTATATATTTGAGCAAGTCACTAGGTGATTATATTGTTCTCTAAATATCGCTGTTTCTTGAATTCATAATTTACAATTGATGCCATTTTGTGAAAATAATGCTCAAGGCGAGAAAAGGGAGTGTATTGTGTTTAAGCAGAGAATCTTCTCCCTAGAAATCATTCAGCTTTTTTTTCTCCTTAAGAAATCAATGATCATGTTGTAAAATATACATGATTCTGTTTCTTTCATCTGTGTAAATATAAGAACTGTTAGTTTCTACGTTGCATAAAAGCACAACCAACCTCTGCTTTCATATCAATTAAAGCTCATTTTTCTAATCATTGATGAATGATCACTTTTCTTTCCAATGCCATGCGTCTTCCACAGGAGAAAAATCACAAAAAGGAAAATGGCATTCTCATAATGTGCCAAAAGTAGACAATTTTGAAAATGTAAAACAGCTGAGCTCACTTGACATTTCTTGATGTAGTCTACTTCATCTGCCAGCAGAGGAGACTGTTGGAGAGCTCCTGGTGACTTTTTCCAGACTTGGAGAATTACATATAATTTTCTAAAGATGAGATGAGCTGGAAAAGTACATTTCTATTTCAATACCTACTAACACCTAGAAGTAGTATTGCAAGTAGTATTGCATTTGTTTCTTTTAACCAGTTTTGTCATATACTTGCTTAATGGGACCTAGACAGAAACATTGGTTTTCATATTTATGTGAGAACTTGAAATGGATCCAGAAATTACGGCTATTGAGTCTAGCCTTAAGATGTTAATGAACTGAGGTGATGTAGAAGTACACAACATAAATGGAAACTTCTAAAGCACATTAACAGTGAGCACTGAAGGGGAGACAGCAGGGGGCTAATAGGCAAATAATTGTAATGCTTCATTTTTTTCCTCTCAAGAAATTAGATTAAGAGTGCATCAAATATATGACTTCTGGCATATGGACACACCATTTGCAGAAAGAGAAACAGTATGATATAAGAACTGTATGGGAAAAAGGAAACCCCTCTTGAAGCAGACTAAATTTTAGTAACATTTCTGAATTGAAGTCATGAAGTTCAACTTGTAAGGAAAAGTTATTAGAATGATTTTTTAAAGATGTTGACTTGAATTTCAGCAAATCTGTAAACATATGTTTTCAACATCTTGATGTAGTTTTTAGGGATGCAGCCCATCCAACTGACAAAAGGACTTACAGATGTAATACCCATTTCCTTAATGAGATTCAAGACTTAAAATCTGTTGTTATGCACAGATGTGCAATGACATTTACTAAAACATGTGCTGATATTTTTGGATTAGGCACACTATTAAACATGTGCCAATCTTCAGGAAACCGTTTCACCTTAAGCAAAACCCTTTTCAGTAGCTTCCCAGAGTTTGAACTTTGTGCTTAACATCCAAAATGTGCTATGTTTGGAGTCTCATTGATGTGATCATCTAGATCCTCTAACATATTGAAGAACTCACTGAAAATGGATCTCATTAAAGTCATAGGGCCACCCAGTTTCTGCCTCCTTTTCTAAAGGATTGCAGACCATCTGTTTAATAATCGATTGTAGAAATTTTCTGGGCTTTGACTTCAATTAAATTACATGAAGTCTTTTATAATAGATTTAAGGGCAATCCTGAAATGAAGAGTTGAGTGATATTTATTCCTAGAGCACCTGGCAGGAATATGCATGAGTTATTCACTCAGCAAAGATTTATTTGCCCCACACTATCTGCCAAGAACGTAGTGAGGCCCTGGGTATACAAAGATGAACAAGATACATTTCTTGCCTTCAAAGAGCCCTGTGATGCTATAAGCTAGTTTTCTTTTCTTTGCCACCTGATTAGCACACTCTATGTCTTTTATTTCAATCTTAATTTTCCCTCTTAACCTCTCAGTCTGCCTAAACCTGGATGCAATTTACCAGGTAATGTTTTTTATTCTTCTGAAATAATGAGCCAACTCAACGAAGCTTTCCAAGACTGCTATAAAGTTTTTACTCTCTTTTTTTAACTCTCTTAGAATTCACTGTCACCACCCTGTAGATTAATGTTTATTTGTTCTCTGTTTTCTTTGTATTTATAAAATGATAACATCATTAAAGGGCATTGATGAATGAATTGCATTTTAGGTCCCAGGTACCATGGTGGGTATCTAATTTAAGTTGTTTCATTCACATTTCAGAACAATCTCATGAGGCATGTTCTGGTTTGCTAGAGCTGCTGTTATGCAAAATACTAGAAATGGATTGGCTTTTATAAAGGGGGTTTATTTGGCTACAAATTTACAGTTCTACAGCCATAAAAGTGTCCAACTAAGGCATCAACAAGGAGACACCTTCACTGAAGAATGGTCAGTGGTGTCCTGAAAACCTCTGTTAGCTGGGAAGTCATGTTGCTGGTGTCTGCTCTGGGGTTCTGGTTTCAAAATGACTTTTTCCAAAATGTTTCTGGGCCTGTCTCTCTTAGCTTCCCTGGAGCAGACTCAGGGCTAGCATCTCCAAAGCAGTCAGCTCCCACGTCTCTCCCAAAGTCTGCCTCAGCTGCAGCACCCAACTCCTGATACAAAAATCTGTCACGGTTTGCTAATGCTGTCATTATGCAAAATGCCAGAAATTGATTGGCTTTTATAAAGGGTTTTCTTTGGTTACAAATTTACAGTCCAAAGGCCATGAAAATGTCCAAATTAAGGCATCAACATGAGTATACCTTCACTGAAGAATGGCCTATGGTTTCCAGAAAATGTCTGTTTGCTGGGATGACACTTGGCTGACATCTGCTGATTCTTTGCTCTGGAGTTCTGATTTCAAAATGGCTTTCTTGAAAATGTCTCTGGGTTTCTCTTAGCTTAGCATTGCCAAACGTCCTTCTGTCTGCATCTCCAAGAATCTCTAAGCATCAGAAAGTACCTCTTGGGGCATTTTTTTTCTTCTCTTGGCTTCTCTGGAGCAAACTCTGGGCTAGCATCTCAAAGCATCAGTAACAAGTCTGGATCTCCTGGCTTAGCACATCCCGGGGCATTTTTGTCTCTCTGCTATCTGTATGAACTCCCTTTAAAGTACTCAAGTAAACTAATGAAGACCTACCCTGAATGGGCAGGGTCAAATCTCCATGGAAACATTCAATCAAGAGGTCACAACCTAATCAAAAAGGTTAATAACTCTGCCCCCACAAGATTGCATTGAAGAATATGGCTTTTGGGGGGCCATAGTATATCCAAATCGGCACACGCATTATCATTGTTTCCCAAAGGAGGCTAATGTAAGCTTAAATTACTTGCCCAAGGCCACACAGCTCCTGTGTGCTGAAGGCAAGATGCCCACACAGGCCTGACTGAAAATTTCTGGTTCTTCTCATCATAGCATGCTGTCTTGGGCCTTTATTTCTTTTGAATCCCTCAGAGTCCTTAAATTTATGCATTGAACATTGACTGAGGCACCATTTCCCTCAAGAAAGTTGACAAAAAGACATCAACTTTTTTGTAGACATCTGACATAGAGTCTATCACCAAAGCATCATCCATTTGGTACAGTACCCATAGAGGGAGATGTGACCTCAAAATAACTATTATATACTCTATTATGTAGATATATGACTCCCTCCTCTCTGTGTTTATCCTATAGTTACTCTGAAATCTTTGGTTCAGTTGCTCCTTTGAGATGACCCAATTCAATTTCTTAGATTCAGGAATCTTTTATCCACCATTTTATCAGGCAGTCTGTTTAGCTACTCCCTTTGATGGAAAGCTTCTTAGTGCAAGATTTAGCCATTGTTGCTCTCCTTTCTTCTTTATGTTGAATCCTAATTGCAGTCCTATAATTTCCAATTACTAGTCTCAGTTCTGTCCTTAGGCAAATCATAAGGAATTGCCTCTCAGTAATTGCCAGAAGATTACCTGGTGGATCAGTTCAAGTTTAGACAGATTGTTATCTCAAGAAAGAATAATAAAACAGAGAGTTGAATATTTAATAAAGAGGAAAAGTGAAGAAAGCTATCTTGCAGCAACAAGAAACTACTTGAGAGCAAGATCTGTATCTTGTTTCTCTTCATACCACAAGTACCTAGCACCATTTTTGGCACATAGTAATGTCTTAATAAATACCTGTAGAATGTTTGTAATAAATGCCACTAAACTCTTCATTTGGGCTAGCCTTTAATTCTGTTACAAAAAGCTATATTGAATTTACTTGATGTCTAATAAACCATCAAATATTTTAGGACAGTTACTGAGTTTTCCCAGTAGTCTTCTCTTTTCTAGAGTTAATATCCTGATTTCTTCATCTTTTTCACATATTGTTTACCCCTTGTCACCCGATTTAGTCATCTATACTTATTTGTTGGTACTATGAGAACTTCACAGTACTCAGAATCAAATATAGTACTGATATAATTAAGGTACATGAGTAACTATGAAATAAGGCAAAGTGATTCGAGTCATGAAGGGGGCACAATCACAATGTCATGGAGATTTAGAAAGTGAGAGAAAGAGAAAGTCTAGCTGGGATGAATTGGAATATCTTCATGGAGAAAGTGGTCTTTGACTTGGACCTTGAGAACAACTAGGATTGTTTGAAACAGAGGAAAATAATTGGAGCAAAGACCTAGATTGGGAAAAGGAAGGGTGGATTTAGAAACTGGGTATTAGAACCATTGGGTGAAATATGTGTAGGGATTGTGGGAAATGAAGCTAGAAAGTACTTTTAATTGAATGTGGATCACATGCCAGGATGAAGAGGTTTTGCTTTATTTACTGGCAATAGGGAGCCATTAAGGGTTGTGTGGGTAGAATAACATGTTTGGAGTAATGCTTTAGGAATGCATATCTTCTAATATTTGTAGGACAGATTGGAGTATCTTATCACTTTCTTAACTGTGTTTCTAAAAGTAGCTCCCAAAGTGATTTTTGTGACGTTTGCTATTCTTCCAAAGACAGAGCTTGGAGTATTTTAATCTTCTTGAAACTATGGTTTTCGCAAGCTTTTTGGCTCCTCCTTTCACTCTTTGTCCCTAATCTGAATCTGCGTCACACAGAAAGGCACTTATTTCCCATAGGCTTATGTTCCCGTTCTTCTTTTCCTAACACACATGACCTTTGCCTCAGGGTTGTTTCAGATGAACTGATTTCTTCTTTCTCATTTTTCTGCCCCACCCAGTTCCCAGGAGCTGGGTGTCTGCAGATTCTCCAGTAATTGTACTTTGGTTTAACAGTGTTAAGTCAACACAGTGTTTTATCATGAACAAGGATAGCTGCAAGGAGGACTGATACAGTAGGGCAATTTCCTGCTTCCATATCCTGCAAATATTCTGCAACCCCAGAGCTGTTACTATTCAGGATCTAGCTTTTGCTACTTCTGGGCTTCAACCCTCAAGAGGGGAAACTTGGTTCGAGTTCCACGTGAGTTGAATTTATTCTGGCACACTTGACCCTTCACGCACATTTATCTCTGCTGCCCTCAGTGACTGCTGTCAGCTGGTCTCAGGCTGGTTTGTTTGGGGAGTTAGAGAAGGGAGCATTCTGAGTCTGATGTAGTATTGAAGGCCAAAGGTGGGGAAGGTAGGGAAAAGGGTTCCCAACAGGAGCCTGCTACAGGTGCAAAATACTTTTGAAGCCTCCTATTTCACATGAAAACCTTGTGTGACAGTAACAGGCCACTTCTGCTTTAATTTAAAAGAATTCTTCCCCTCATTCATTGCAGTCATAAGTCCCTGTTGCTCCTGTGGTTCTCAGTATTTAGTAAAAATGAATAGGGTGATGAAAGGCACCAGATAAAGGGAGTGAGAAAAGCAGCTATTCTTACCCCAGTTTAAGAAGAAAGTATTAATCGAAAGAACTTACGCTTTGGGTCAGAATAACCTGACTCTTCCAGTTATTTAACATGTGTGACCTGGGCAGTAACTTGTCCTTTCTGAAAATCAGTTTCCATATTTATTTAAAGGGGATAAGTTTACCTCATAGAGTTAACATAGGCTAAACAGAGATAACTGTAACAAAGTTCCCCCACATCTTCTAGTAATTGTTCAACAAAGATGCTCAAATAATAATAATAATTATTATTATCACTATCACATCTTTAGTAAAATAATATCACCATTTATTTGGCCCTTCCACAATCCTTAAGTTATAATAGTAAATTTACATATTAAAATGGTTATGATTGTTAATGTTTTAAAAGTCACTTCTTGGCCTTTACTAGTTACATTGTACAAGGTATGAAGTCAAATGAAATTTAGAGAAACACCTATTTCATTTCTATCTGCTTCATTACTGGGAAGCCCACTGTACCACATCAATGCAAATGTAAACATCATGGCAAGCTGATATTGATTTTTCTACTATTGGGTTTATAATAATAACTATTATGTAGAATGTCCAGTATTATAAAAACCCAATCTCTTCATATATAATATATTATTTAAAGACAAATTTTCTAGGTAAGAAAGATTAAAATATATTTTCCTTACTAACATTGAAACAGTTTGCACCATGGAGACATGGGTTTGTTCCAGATGCATCGTAAATAGCAAATGGCCTTTCCTAATTATGAAGCATTTGTCCCAGAACATGCTTAAATAATACAGGCAGTTGGAATATAGCTTTGGGCTAACATATGCCTTAATAATGTTTGGAAGCAGTTGTGAGCTTGATGAGCCTACTCGAGGTCTCTTCCAAGCCTCTGATTCTGTTACATGAGTATTTGAGTGATCACAGAGGTTTCAGGCAACAAGAGATGATGGGCGGGATAGGCTTCTAGAATTCCTTAAGCATATATTTAAAACATCTTGTGGTAAGAGTTGGCTTTGTATAGTGCTGAAGATGAGGTACGACAGGAAATTGATGGTGCTTTTCTTTTTCCTTCTTCTTGCACTATGCCCTTGAAAACTTCTAGCCCATTTAGAGAGAGTATGGATCAGCAGAAATGTTTAAGTGAGGCCCACCTAATGTCTTAGAACTTTCCCTAAAGAACTTGGAAGCCATTTCAGAAAACTCAACCAATGTTCTTCTGCAGAGGAAAGAAGCTCACACACTGCTCAAATTACAAAGCAATCCTCTGCTAATAGAGATCATGAGGGCCTGTGGTGATTTGCCAGTGAAGTAGAAGAATGGAGAGAGATTACATTAAAAAAGTAAAATGAAAGAGGTGAAATTAATTTTACCAGTATATTTTTATTTAATGCAATATATCCAAAATATTATTTTCCTAGCAATCAATATAAAATTATTTTTACTAATATGCTCTTTTCATGTTAAATCTTCCAAATCTTGCATGTAGTTTACCTATATGGCTCATCTAAATTCATGCAGCCAAGTGCTCCACAGCCACATTTGGTTAGCAGCTATCATATTGGACAGTGCAGGTTTAAAAAAGCATCAAGAGCTAAGAGAACATAAACAAGTTTGGAGAAGGTTTTGCCTGGAAGGGTCTGAAAAGTTAAAAAAAAAAATAAAATAAAACCTACATTTGAGTTGGGCCTTGCAAGGATGAATGGGAGCTTTAGGAGACGACTGGGGAGAAAGTCACTGTAGGTTTAGGGACCATCATGAGCAAGGGCATGGGGTAAAACAAACTTTCTGGAGGCCTAGAGGGTAGGTTCAGGCTGGAGATAAGGCTTGGGAAGACCTGGGAAACACCTCTAGTACCTCCCTCTGAGATATAAGTTCTGCCTTGGAATTGCCGGGTATCTGAGCATTTCTTTTTAAAAAATAGTGGCGTGGGGCTTATGGAAAACAAAACAAAACAAACAAAAGAAAACACATTTTATTTAGTTGTCTAACCTGATAAAACCCATCTGTTATCAACTTTTGTAAAAAGAAAAATTGTTCCCATACATAAAATTCACTTAGCTGGCCCTTGCTAGCATTTGAGACTCTTCATCTTGGCCTCCTTAATGTTTCCAAAGCTTTCTGGACATTAAGAGGTTCGTCCTGGGACTCACAGCAACCTGGCACGTATTTTCTAGAGTGCAAATATCCATTGTCCTGAGAGATTCCAGAATATGGAGAAAAGTAGGCTGCTTTCTTATGTCAAGTATAATTTTAAAAGTGTAAGAAAATAGTTCGAAGATATAATTTTATATTTATAATATTTATAATGTAGAAATTGATAATTGCAAGCTCACTTTGCTCATTACAAGCCACTTAGATTAGCTTGTGATATACATGGTTCTCCTGTTTAAACTAATGGCAGTTATTTTGAATTACATGAATATAGCACTCATTATTTCACTTCTTCATTTCCATCCCTATGTCCAAGTTAAAAAATTGGGCATTAGGGTCAAATTCTTAGGGTCAAATTCTCTCTATTTGACGTGTCCTGTCTGTTCAGGCTCCTTACTACTTTTGTAATGTATCCAAACTCTCTTGTTTCTTTGCCACCATTAGAGTCACTCACCTGGCCTGTTACGAGAGCCTGCTAACTCCTCTCTCTCCCTGTCTCCTCCAGTCTGATCTTCTTCCATTGTGCCATTGGGCTACTGCCAGTATAATCTTTCTGAAGTGAATTACCTGTTTTAAATCCTTCAATAGTGGCCTCTTGCTAACCTCAGGATCAGTCTTATCTCCACAGCAAGGCAGAAAAGAACCTCTGCCATCTAGTCATGTGCCCCTTCCTTATGGCTCCACTTTCACCTCTGACGACCTCTACCTCACCCAGCTCCTCTGCCTCTGGTTGGACTGGTTGCAGTTTCTCCAAGAGTCTTTTTTTTTTTTTTTTTTTTTTCTTTTCGCTTAGGAACCCCTTTCCTGGAGAGCCCTTGTAGTGGTGGTGGTGGGTGACATTAAAAATATGAAACAACTCTCCTGGCACACTTGATTCAGAAGCCAGGACTACGAGGCCCCTGCTGACTCAGTGTTAACCCTTTAGAGGCTGAGCCTAGGGGAACGTGGGGGAAAGGGCCAAGGAGATACTCAGGGAACTCAGGGAAGTGGCCATTTACTAAATGGTATGAAAGTATATGTGTGTTTTAACAACCGGCATTCACCCATGGGTGCAGACCAGCTGAGTGTCAGCCCTGCCCTTCCCACTCCCTCTCCCTCCTTTTCTGACTTAATCCTTTTTACAGGACTTGCTTAGGGCAGTGGCTTTTAATCTTGTGGGTGCCATGAACCTATTGGGCAGTTTCATGAAGCATATGGACCAATCTCAGGATAATGTTTTTAAAGCATAAAATAAGATACATAGGATTACAAAGGAAGCCATTTATATTGGAATACAGTGATAAAATATGTAATAATAAATTGTGATTTCATAACACAAAGATCTAGGGGCAGGTCTAACAACTTCTATATTTTCAAGGTAATGATGAGCATAAATTATATTTAACATCTCTGCAGCAAATATAGAATGATATAAAAATAGCCATGGTTTCTATTAGTGACAAACCACCACTGTGGTTTGTTGCCTGAATTTGTAATTGCAGGAAATGCTAAATTTCAATAACAGATTATTTTACAGATCAGTAAAATAAAGGTGTTGTTTTCTCCCTCCCATTCATGGACCCGTTGAGTTCTTTCTATTAACTTCTTGTTGGTTCATGGATTCTGGTGAAGAACCCCGGCTTAGATGGTTCTCTTCTGCAAAGAATTCTTTAATTGGCCCTCTTCGGCCTCTCCCCACAGGACATATTTCTTTGCCTTTCCTATTTGAATTCAGAGTCTCATATACATTTGCCCTTGATACAATTTATCTTTAATTTATTTTTCTTTTGTACTTACATTCTTTCTCTTATATAAGACCAGGAGTTGACAAACATATTCTGTAAAAGACCACATAGTAAATATTGTAGGCTTTGTGGTCCATAGGTCTCTGTTGCAACTATTGAGCTCTCCTGTTGCAAAAGCAGCCAGAGATAGGCAGGGTAGGGAGCTCCAAGATTCAGTCCTTCCACCGAAAGAGCTATTAAATACACAGGAACTCTATTTTGAAACTCCAGAAGCCAGAGATCATTGTACAGCATCCAGGAATAAACTATGGTAAAGAATGATAAATTGTTCTCTGCTCAGTGGCTACCAGTGCCTATCCCCACTCTTGCAGCAGGCTGCCATGGGACCCAGCCCCTGGCTAGTTCACTGGGGACTGAAAGGACATAAAAAAATCTCTTCCCCAAGAACAGGGGTGGGCATTGCACATGGCTGGCTGATCATGGCTTTTGATTAGGATTGCTGGATGCCAAGCTCTGAGGGCAGCTATTGTTTCACGCCATTCCTGACAAAAGCCATTGTTTCATCCTTCCCTGGACAGGGGTGGAGGCAGTGGAGATTTAAAGATGCAGCACTTCCTCAGGGCTGAAGGAGACAGGTAGCTGAAGGGCTGCATTTGCTGGGCAGGCCAGCAAAGCTCAGCTTTGGGGAGCCCTGAGAAGCTTTTGGTGCCCCTCCTGATTCCCTCCCCAGGGCATTTTGGAGCTGGTCTGCACCCCATTTCTGGGCCCCTGACTCTGATTTGTCTAGGAAAGGCTAACTTGGGAAGGTCCCTCCAGGAAAAAGCAGCTTGAGACAATGAAAGGAGTGTTAAAAAAAACCATAGAGGCAGATGGTCTGGGACAAAGGCCTGCAGGCTTCAAATGCTTCAAATCTGTGATTGCGGGAGGTCTGTCTCCTGGTGAACAGAGGGGACAACCAAACTCCTGTAAACAGGGAACTCCAAAACAATGAACTCTAAAACACGTAACAAGCACAAGTCTAGGACAAAACAGAGGCCCAGAAAGACATGGAAAACCATGTACATTGTATTTGCCTTGGGCAGACCTTCCTGATAAGAGCACCGAAGCTCAAAAAAATCTTCATCTCATCCCCAGCTCCTTACATCTCAGGGAATAAATCCCAGAGTAAACATTCTAAAATATTAAAATGTACAGTGTGCAACAGAAGAGTACAAGACAAAGAAATAGGAAATCATGGCCTATCAAAAGGAAGACGATAAAAATACAGAAAACACTAATGAAGAAGGTGCGAATGTGGACATATCGAACAAAGCCTCTCAAAGAAAATTATCTTAAAGTGCTCAAGGATATGGAAGAAAGTACAGAGAAAGAACTGAAGGAATCAGGAAAACAATGAAAGAGTAATATGAGCAATAGAAATTTTAAAAAGGAACCAAACAGAACTACTGGAATTGAAGACCACAATAATTGAAATGAAAAATTGCCCAATAGGGTTTCAAGAGCAGAATGGAGCTTTCAGAAGAAAGAACCAGTGAATTTGAAGACAAGACACTTGAAATGAGTCAGGCTGAAGATCAGAAAGAAAAAAGGAATATTAAAGGTGAAAATAGCCTAAGATAGCTATGGGACGCCATCAGGTGCACCAGTATATGCATTATGGGAGTCCCAGAAGTAGAAGAAAGAGAGAAAGGGGCAGAAGGAATAGTCAAAGATATAATGGCAGAGAACTTCCCAAACCTAGCAAACGACATGAATACGCACATCCAGGAAGCTCAGAGAACACCAAACAAACGTGAGGAACAATATGCCCTGTCATATACTGATTGCACTATCGAATGCAAGGGACAAGGAGAGAATCCTGAAAGCTGCAAGAGAAAAGCAACATGTTAGGTACAAGGGAGTCCCAACTAGAATGGGTGCTGGTTTCTCATCAGAAACCATGGAGGCAAGAAGGCAGTGGATTGAAACAGTTAAAGTGCTGAAAGAAAACAGCTGCCAGCCAAGAATGTTATATCTGGTGAGACACTCTTTCAAAAGTGAGGGAGAGATTAAGACATTCTCAAATACAAAAGCTGAGGGAGTTCATCAATGCTAGACCTGCCCTACAAGCAATACTAAAAGGAGGTCTTAAGACTGAAAGGAAAGAACACTAGGCAATGGTTCAAAGCAGCATAAAGAAATAAAGACCTGCGGTAAAGGTAACCACTTGGGTAATTTTAAACGCCAGTATTATTGTATTGTATTGTTTGGTATGTAACTCTACTTCTTACAGATGGTAGAATGCAAAGGCTTACAAAGTAATGATAAATCTATGCTTTTGGACATATGTACAAAGATATATGGGGTAGCAAGTACAAAAAAAAAAAATGGTAGTGGGAGAGAGGGGTATAGAAAAAGTATATGTCCATGCTTGAAGTTAAGGTGGCATCAAACCAAACACAATTGTTTTATATTTGAGGATGTTAAATTTTAACCCCATGGTAACTGCAGATATATTTATCTGAAAAATATATCCAGATAAAAATGAGAAGTTACTCAATATGGTGCACAACCGAAAAAGCAAATAAATATAAAAGTATGAATTAATGGAAGTGAGGAACCGAAAAAGATATAAGACTTACAAGGGTTAATTAGATCTCCATTTGAACAAAAAAAGGGACCCCTACCTCACACCATATACAAAAATCAACTCAAAATTGATCAAAGACCTCAGTATAATAGCTGTAACTATAAAACTCCTTGAAGAAAACGTAGGGAAGCATTTTCAGGATCTTGTGTTAGGCAGTGGTTTCTTAGACTGTACAACCAAAGCACAAGCAACAAAAGAAAAATAGATAAATGGAACTTCATCAAAATTTAAAACTTTCTTGCCTCTAAGGACTTTATCATGAAAGTAGAATGGCACCCTACACAATGGGAGAAAATATTTGAAACCCACATATCCATTAAAGGTTTAATATCCAGAATATATAAAGAAATCCTTTAATGCAACAACAAAAAAATAAACAACACAATTTAAAAAATGGGCGAAAGCCTTGAACATGTACCTCTTCAAAGAAGATATAAAAATGGCCAGAAAGCACATGAAAAGATTCTCAACATCATTATCCATCAGGGAAATGCAAATCAAAACCACAATTAGATACCATTTCACACCCATTAGAATGGCTGCTATTTAAAAAATGGAAAATAAGTGTTGGAGAGGATGTGGATAAATAGGAACACTCAGTCATTTCTGGTGGCCACGTAAAATGGTGTGGTCGCTGTGGAAAACAGTTTGTCAGTTGGTCAGAAATCTAAGTATAGAACTACTATATGACCCAGCAATCCCACTACTAGAGATACAACCAGAAGAATGGAAAGCAGGGACTCAGATATTTGCGCACCAATGTTCATAGTAGCATCATTCACATTTGCCAAAAGCAACCCAAGTCTTCATCAGCTGATGAGTGGATAAATAAAATGTGGTATATATATGCAATGGAATATTATTCAGCTATAAAGAGAGGAATGGTGACCTGATACATGCGACAACATGGATGAATCTTGAAGACATCGTGTTGAGTGAAATAAGCCAGACACAAAAGATCAAATATTGTATGATCTCTCTGATTTGAAACAATTATAATAAACAATCTCATAGAGTTGGAAAACAATATAGGTTACAAAGGGACAAGGTGAGGGTAGGTAATGGGAAGTTGAGGCTTAAAATTTACAGGGTTCCTATTTGAAATGATGAAAATGTTTTGATAATGGATGGTGGTGATGGTAGCACAATATTGTGAACATGAATACAATTAACAGCACTGAAATATGTATCTGAATATGATTAAAAGGGAAAACATCAGATTGTATATATGGTAACAGAATAAAAAATTTTAAATATCTATGGAACTGCACAGTGAGCTATAACTTAAACTATTAACTTTACCTAATAGTACAATTATAAAAATGTGCTATCATCAATTATAACAAATGTTCCACATCAACTGAAGTTGTTGTTGGGGTGGTATATGGGAATCCTGTATTTCGTGCATGATTGTTCTATAAATCCACAACTTCTCTAAAAAAAACACACAAAACCATAAACAAATGATATAGAAGGTGATGTTCAGTGGATACATCACATTCTTTTATGCAAACCATGGTCAATGGTCATTGGTGGTGGTAAGGGCAACGGTGAGCCCACTAACCACCTCTTTAGAATACCCTTAGTCCACCCTACAAGGATAGTTATCAAGATCATTTCAAGAAGGCTCTAGAGGCACTTTTTCAGATGGAAGGTTGACTACATTCTTGTGAATTATGTTGCAGAAATTGTAGAGGAATTATTTCCTATGATCAGTAAGGATGCATTTCAGTGAATCACAGTTAGTTTTTCCTTCCTGATCTTTGACTACAGTATAAAAGACCTTTTGGAAAGTGAGATTTTCAATACAGGTTTCTATTTTCTATTCCTTAATTACAGTATAAAAAAGATCTATTGAAATATTGAGGGTTTAGTATTAAAAAACAAAAATCTTTCCTAATCTTGAAAAAATGTAGTCAGAGACAATATGCCAAAGAATGATCATAGCTGTGTTGAAATAGACTTTATTTGTGGACACTGAAATTTTGTCAGAAAATACACTTTAAAAAAATATATTTTCAGCCCATCTAAAAATATAAAACCCCTTCTTAGTTAGTGGGTCATGCAAAAACAGACACAGGCAGATTTGGCTCAGACCATATGTACTAGACCCTATGTTGAAAGCAGGAACTGAGATTTTGTTTTCTATTCCTTACATCTACCACCAGTGTGTACCTTTTTTGTGTAAAATAAATATGAGCTGTATAAATATTTACATCTGTGACTTGCTTTATACCCACACATGCCTTCTCAATATTCTTCCAAATTTGAATCGGATGGCAGATGAATTCTCTAGTATTAGAATTTAAGCCAAACTCAGATTTGTGGTCTCCCAGTTTAGCATAATTTTGTGGCTCCTTCCTCTGTAACCTTGGTGTCTGTTTAATGAAGGCCGATGTTTCTGATGTTGAAGGTGCTCTTTAAGTACTTGGGCACTTAGAGTTCCCTAAGTAATGATTTCCACTGAGTGGAACCGGGCCTTAACCTGATAAAATGACAAATGCTTTAGGAAATCATTTTAGATACATACTTGAACTAAAAGAAAAATTCCTTTCCCAAGTTTTCTCTGCATTTTGCCTTTCAGACTTAAATGTTCAACAGTGGTAAGCACCGTGGAAATAAGAATTTTATTTGTGATGTGCTTATTCCCTACAGAGATTAATACACTACTTAAGATCAACAGGAAATGGAGAGATTCTTTTTTGAATGGTCTCATTAAGGAAGCAACAGACATAAGAAGCAAGGTGTTAATCATAACTCTAATATAATCATGGTTTTGTTGCCTACCTGTAAAATGCTGACCTAACTAATATCTATATTGACCTAATATAAAGAAAGGGTTTGGCATCTTGTCCAATGTTGTGGACAAATTTTCAAGCTCATCATGCCATGTTCATTATCATGCAAAACATCTGAAATGCCCGTCGACTTTTGTTTAGGGACATTTCAGTACCACCTCTAAATAGAAACCAAATGATTAAATCAAATTGTTGAATTTTGTGAATTCATTTTTAGAGGTCATTTTTAACATATAGATTATATTATCTAATAAGGTCAGTTTAGACATTTTAATATAACACTGGCATCTACCCAAGCATACATTCTTTTTCGGCAAGTGAACTTCATGTACATATGTTTCATAAATCGGCAAATATACACAGTGCTTTCTAGACGAGAAGCTAATTTCTAGGGATGTGGGTGGCAGGTTATAAGAGATGAGACAAGCATTTTTCTCTGAAGGAATGTACCAACATTTGAGGAAACGTGATATAGACACGTGGGAGATAATTGACAATAAAGGAAAACGTGCCAGTGACAGTGGGTGATCCAGATAAAAACAGCTGTTGAAGTCCATGGGTGAAAGAGAGGCTGCTGGTCAGGAGGGACCAGAAATGAAACCTAGGCTTGTGGTGTCAACTCAGGCTTAAAATGTTGCAGGTGCTTGGTCACATATCTTTCTTTCTCCCAGCTCTCAACACATGCATGTATGCACACATGCACACACAGAGTTGTCAATCTTTTGTTCTTATTCCCATCACTATAATCTTCATTAAGATTTTCCTCACGTTATTCCTGAATAACTGTTGCTGTCTGCTTGGGATCATCTCTCCTTTTTTGAAACTGTGCACTCAACATATTACTGGAGCAATTTTTTTCACACGGAGTTCTCATCATATTACTACATTGCTCTATGGTTTTTACATAAACTGTTATTTGGCAGCACCAGTGTTGGTCTGTAGTCTGTATGAATCAGGTGTCTCTAAATCCAATTTAAGCCCTTCCAGATTAGTCTTTCCCAGCTACCACTTTGATCATGTCACCTCTCTTTTTAAGAGCCTGTAACAGAAACTTTAACACACAACACACACACACTGCTACTGGAAGAATGCATTTGTTAAGTCTTTCTGTAGGGCAAAGTCTTTCAACATATGTATGCTTTACTTAATTTAGACATTCCACTTCTAGGAATTTATTAAAGGGGCATTTTAAGAATATATACATATCATTTTATGAATACATACAATAGTTACAATTACTTTAATTGCTCCTATTTTTTAAAATAGAAAAATTGGTTGGAGTGTCCTAATTTTTCCTTTTGTCAAAGGCATATGTATACTGCGAAATACCCAGGAACCATTAAAAATGATGAGAATGCAGAAAAAATTTTTCATTTTATTTTTTTTGCTTACAGGCATTTTAAAGGATTATGATTTCCCCATTGTGTATTACTTTAAATCTTGGTTCTTAGATCTTTTTAAAGAACTCTGATAGCTTTTTGTTGTCCATCAAATGAATCCTCAATTCATCATCCTGGCTTCCAGAGCTCTGCATCAACTTACTCTCAATCCACGCAGCTCCCTTACAGAAGTCTCTGCCATTCTTATTTGTTTTATTCCTGACTGGACTCTCACAGTTGGAGCCCTTTCCCTGCTGTGCTCTTGTTTATGGGCTTTGCCCATCCATGTTATCCTTTGCCCATCTCTCTTCTAACTCACCTCCTACCATTTTTAAAGGTCCATTTCCAGTTCCATCTCTAATGAACCTTTTCCTGATTATCCCAGTCTTCTGTGGCTCTATCATGTAGTTTTAAGAGTTGTCTCAAGTAAACAGGTGTTCTGGAAAAGAGCGTGGACTCAGCAGAGGAACTAGAATATGGCTGGAGAATACCTGTGAGATGAGGTTTGTTTTTGAAGTGTTATTTTTAAAGGATATTTGGAAAGGAGCCTTGCATACTACAGTCCTTGCAGCTTTGTTCTTTTTCTTCTTAACTGAATGCCTTTTTTCTCCAAAAAATATTGCTAGCCAAGGGAGAAGTGATATTCTAGTTTCTTAGACTCAAACAACTTTGCAAGGAAAAATTAGGTAAAATTCAAAGACAGATTACTCTGGAGTCCAAGATTCCCTTTATCTTCTCTTTCCCTGGTTCCTCTGTGTTACTCCTAACACTCCCCGCCCCCACAAGGCATGCAAACCAATTAGTTAACAAAGAGAACTGGTAACAATTCCTCTCCTACACCCACAAATTTTGATCCTTTGCATTCGAAGGGCTTAGTCTGAGGGCTGTGAAGAAAAGATAATTGCTTTCTTCTATCTTTCTATGCCCGGCTCATTAAACTATATCCTGATCCCATTCAACAGCCTCTTTCATACTCCCACATACCCCTTCTCAACTCCACACCTTATCCAATATGTAAATTAATTACATGTGCTGACTTAAAATATTTTCTATTATGAACATTTACAAATATGCATAAAAACAGACAGAATAGTAAAATAAATACCCATCACACAGATTCAATTACCTATATTTTTAGTATGCTCATTTTCTAAAGCCTAAGTTCATCTTGATATATAGTCCTGTTAAACGTGGTAACATCTGTCTTTCTACCATTTTCTAAAACTTGTCCTCAGCCATGTGCTTAATAGGTCAAATAATGAAGTTCTTTGGTATTTAGTTTCAACATTTAGTTACACATTGTCCAAGACAGTGAGGTGTAAGAGTAGAAATTAAAATTAAACAAACATACCTAATATATCTTCATGTGGTAACTTTGGGCACAGATTATAATTTGTAAAATGAGCTTCATGTAGAAATCGTGTGTAATTATTATTTCTATTACATGAAATTTGCTCCTAAACTTGAAAATTGAAGTCTTACCCCTATCCTACTTTTTACAATTAAAGAGGCCATAGGTGTCATTAACACCATTCTGGGTAATTACCAGCAAGTGTTATTACTTGGGAGCCTTTCTTTCTGTGCAATATCTGTCATATATGGTCTTCAGGTTACTAAAAACTTTCAGTGTGTACTTAGGTGTTTTTATCTCCTTGGGGATATAAGAGCAAGAGGAAACTTCCAATTGCAAATAATATTGGTATGGAAAACTATGAACTACAATTTGCTTGTAACTATATATGACCTTTTAACAAAGTCGGACAGCATTATGATTTCAGCCTTTAATATATGTAAAAGGTTAATCATTTTCATGACTCTCATGAATAACTCATCTCTTTTGCAGGAGGTTGTTCACAGTTGAAATTCTCTAAGTAACGTTTTCCCTGTTTGTTTTCTTTTTCTTCATACAGCGCTTGTAAATGTGAAACTCTGGGCCATTGATCGGCAATGTTTTCAAACAATAATGATGAGGACAGGACTCATCAAGCATACCGAGTATATGGAATTTTTAAAAAGGTAGGATACTTTCTTTCCTCCTTCTGAGAGTGTGTATTGTCTTCTTAACCCTCTTATCTGAAATGCATGGGAAAACTTCTTGCCTTTATCTCAGTCTTAATAGCCTAGGAATTTGTGGAGGTACATGACTTTGGACTAGTTTCTTTATATTTTTGGTGCCAATTTTCATAATTTTTGGTTATTTCAAACTTTCAGAGGTTCATGAAGTATATTCAGCCATTCAGAATTCTCTCAATAGAGGAGTACAGCTCAGAGAAACAAAGGAAACTTAGTTTGATCTAAAAGGATACTGAGTTCATCTCTAGCTATTTATTGGTTAATGTATTTGTGGTGCCTCTTTTAAACCCACTCATACTGTAAGGCTGAGTGAGTCATCACTTATTGTGTGAGGTTTGGTATTAAAGGTCAGATGACTAAGATGGAGAAGTTATGAGAAGAAGATTATTATCCTTTAATCCTGAGCTTAATTCCCCAAATTAAATTCATTTTGTGTTGCTGTTCTGAAATATCAAAAGTTTTTCTTTCCTTGATATTATATATTATCATAATAACTCAAAATAGGGTGGAAATTTGCAGTAAAAATCTAGCTTTTCACTTCTTAAAATATACATGATATTCACTGAAATGAATTTTTATGTCTCTAAGTTTATTTTATTTTGAAGAAAATATATTGTTTTATCACTGAAAATTCTGATGATGTTTTTTACAAAAAGTAGTTATTTTATATCATTTTTCTTTTGAAAACAGAACCACTAATAAAAGAGTGGTGCACAGATTATGTGAGTTAAAGAAGGAGGGGGTGGTGTAGGTACCACTAATTAATATTTCACTGTTGAGAGCTAGAATATTGAACTGGCTTTTTAATTTCATATCTTCATCTTTCTATGAAGAAATCGTTAAAGCAGAACTTAAAAAATCAAATTCATATTTTGTTTCCATGATACATCTTAACAAATATCTATTGAATCTTAAGATGCAATCTGAATATTCCTTACTGACGTATTTTTTTGTAGTTAATTCATTTTGTTTCTGCTTCATCTTTTTTATATTTTTCATTTCCACATAAAACCTTTCCTTTATATTCCTGCTAAAGGGACAATAAAATTTTAATTAGATGTCAAGTAATCATCTGTTGAATATTACTCTGTTCGTGGGGGGTTGAACCCTCCCACAATGTGATTGGGTGAAAGAAACACTTAGGAGAGGTGGAAATACAAATTTCTGTTTGGAGTTTAGTATAATGTGTGAGGAAATTTAATTCTTCAGACACTATATATAAATATAAATATAGATGTATATAGTATGTGTTTATAAATATGTATATATAATGTTGATGTAGATAAATAACTAATATTCACTTTCTAAGCCTTAGCTTAAGGTGCAAGGGTTACTGATTTCTTTCAATGCAGCCTGCTAGAGGAAGATCCCAACTGATAGTCAATGAAATGATTGCTTGCAGGGCAGAGCCCATTATTTATCTCACATACCAAAGCATTTGGTACTTACAATGTTCATTTCAGCTTCCATAAGTTTGTTTTCTCAAGGAATTGAACTGATACTGTCCTGCGGGACTCTAAACAAGAATTCCTTTCCAAGAGGCACTGTATCTGGAAATGGAGCAGTTCCACTCTCTGTTTTTTTTAATTGACCCTCAATATACTTTTTATTTTTATATTGTTTTCAGAGCTACTTAGTTTGTGGCAATTCAAACCTTCAGCAACAAAAATCGGCTCTCCAGAGTGACTGAACTGTTATCTGTTGTTCAGCTCAGAGCAGGGGCCTTTTAAACTGGTTGAATGTAGAAGAGTAGGTGCTGACGTAATGTCAGTTTCCATCTGCCCACTCAGTAAGACATCAAGTCCACAGTGTTTGCAAAAGTAGTACTGGGCCACAAATCCAGAGAGGTGACATGATTACCATCACTGCCTGGTGCCAAATCTAATCTTCCTAAAATACGACTGTGACCAACTGCTTCTCTCTCTACAACTGTTCGACGACTCCCAATTCTGGTTGAATTATTTACAGCCTCATTAACTGTACATTCAAGGTCTACCCACAACCAATGTCAAGCTACTTTTTTAACCTGTTTTCTTCTTGCCCCAATCACACCCAACAATTCCACATGCCCAAGCATTCCCCATGCTTTTTCCCTAGCCCACTGCTTCCATACCCTTCTCCTCCATCATCAGTGTTCAAATCCCTCTCTTTTTTACATCCAACTAAAAATTACCTCTTGTACAGACACTGATCTCATTCCACTAGAAGTAAACTTTCCCTCCCCTAGAGCTTCATCTCTACCATGTGTCTCATTTTCTACTTTGCTTTACAATTATTTGACTACTAAACTTATTTCTACTTTTAAACTATACATGTTTCAGGACTGGAGCTATGTCTTTAGCATCTTGGTATTCTTTGTAGATAGGCAGTTTTCAGAATTTACAGGACAGTACAAGCAGGACCACTTACCTAGTTGGCAGAATCCAGTACAAAAAGAAAATGTCAGATCCCTTTTTCAAAATTTGTTCAAAATTTCAAGAAAGGGGCAGGAGAGAATTAAACCAAGCAGGGCTCTGTGCAGCTGCAGAGGTCACAAGTGCATTGAAGCTGATCCTGAGTGACAGAGAGAATAATATGCATTCCTCCTTCACATTCCCAGGTTAACTATAATTGCTACCATCTATCTTAAAAGCTTTTAAGAGATGTCATTATGTCTCCAAAGAAAATGATAGATATTTGTGATAAACTCTGAAGAGCAAAATTAATTAAAATTTCTATCATAACCTCAGAATCATTTTTGTTAGTTTTTAAAAATTTTCTTAGCACTTTTACATTATGTAAAACTTTTAAAGTATTACTTAAGTCAATCCATGTTTTTCCTTTATGGCTTCATGTTTAGAAAGACTTACCTATCCTAAGGTTATAAAAATGTTGAGTTAATACTTCAGAGTTCTCTGTAGCAATCAGAGGATGGGAGGTGAGCTTGCTAAATAAAACGATTATCTGGTTTTTTTTTCCACTACAAATATTTTATATTTTATAAAAGTGTTAAAGGTTAAAAGAGTTGTGACACTATCAGAAAAATAAAAGCTCTAGCAAATGATCTTGCAAATCATCAGAATTCCTCACAGTGGAGGTCTCTACTGTACACAGGAATGCTTATTAATTGAGGAATTTCGGGGGTGGTGGCAAAATAAAAGAGGAGTAATCTTATGTCACCACTTATCCCCCAATGCCACCTTTTCCTTCTCATTCTCCTAAATAAGAGTATAAGTTTGGAGGTAGAGAAAAGGCAATGCTTTGGCTAAATGCATTGCTAATAGAAGGATATTTATTAGCAAATTTGTTTTTTGTTTTGATTCCTGTGTTTACCCATTTTGTAACACCCAGTCATGTGCTCTGGACTCCTATTTGCTATCAGATGCCGAATCAAACTGTGGTTCCAGCTCTTTAATCCGATTTAGTCGTTTCCCTTTCATGACTGTGTTTCACATTCCCTGATATAAACACAGATGCTCCCGTGCAAGCATAACAAAAAAGATTCAGGGGGCAGTGCTAAGCATGGTGTGTTTGCTATGGGTTCAGCAGTGATTTTGTCAGTCGCCAACATTTTCCATCTTCTTTGGTTATTGAAAAATGCTTGATGTTTTTTTAAGATGAGTTCTGGAAAACGAGCCAAATAATGCCAAAGTTAATATGTGTTGCTATTCGCTGAGCATATTCTCTGGCATTGCTGTTGATGCTGACATCTACACCCAGAGGCACATCAGAATGCAGCTGTGTGACCACTGGGAGGTGCTTGTAGAACTGGGTTCTGAGTTGGCCCCTAACTATGCTGCTGCTGCTGACAATGATGGTGGTGAACCTCTATTTTTATTACTTGCCTCATTCACAAATCAGAAACACAGCAGGAACTATCTGTAACTTCAGCTACTGCTGACCTTCAGAACATGTTTTATTTATCCACTAGGGCTTTTGGAGGTAAGAAAATGCCAAGTCTGTTCCTGCAGCCTAAGTAAGGTTTTGGAAAGGCAGATTTGCTCAGGTCACCCCTGGGATATCACCTTTCCCAGGCTTCTTATAGCTCTTAGATAAAGCCTATGTCTTTACCGTGGTCTTCAAAGCCCTGCCAACCCTGCCAGCCTCTCCTGATTCATCTTACTCTCCGTCTTCTTGTTTCTCATTTGCTCTTGCTGGAGCCACATGTAGTCTTCCGTTTCCTTGTATATTCCATGCTCCCTCCCACCACAGGACTTTTTTGCACATGTTTTTTGTTTTTTTTTTGCATAGAATGTACTTCTCTTCCACCTTCACATAGTCAACTCCTGTTTGTACTTCATATCACAATTCAAGAGTCACTTTCTCAGAGAAATGATCCTTCATCTCCCTGACTAGGTCAAATAATGAGTTTATGTGCTTTCATAACACCATACAACTCTCTTTTGAGGTGCTTATCACTGTTACAGTTTTGCATCTACATGAGTGATTATTTGGTTAATGTCCATCTTCCACCTTTCACCCCACTCCCCAACTTTAAAACAGGTCTTTTCAGCACCTAACATGATGTCTGGCCTGCCATGGGCATCCCATAGGCCCTAACTGTTGAAAGAACCCTTTGTACCTTTCTTCTTCTTCATTGTATCTGTCCATGGAGATTATCCCAGGAGCCTCCTCTTCCCTTGAATGTTTATATTTCCCAGTGTTTCTGAGGATGCTTGTTGTGGCAGAAAACAGAACCCAGTATCTCCCAAAACAATTATAAATTTCCGTTGTTAAATGGGGGCATTAGAAGAATTAGCTTCCTGAGTTTCTTAATGTTCTTTGAATAAATAGAATTTTAAAGTTTTGGGACTTCGAAGGTCTTTAATGATCATTTGGTTCCCAGCTAACTCTCCAGCAGTTAAGGAACCTGGAGGTATTTTTCAGTTTTAAAACTATCAGTCATGTGGTTTGGCTCTCTATGTAGAAGAAAGGATCTTCTCCAGGAAGCCCTGATTACTGGAAGGTAATTTATAATCAAAGTCCAAAGCTAATGGCCCCTATGAGCAGCTTCCACAAATAAGAGGACCAGGATGGGTGGAGAAGGAGACTAGGCTTTGGTAACCATAGAGCTACTGTGGCAATTATTCCTTTGGCTATAGTTTGCTTGCTCAGAAGCCCTCCTAGATGTTGCTACTGTGTAAGGATCTCATAGGAGGTAAAGCATAGCTGGTAAAGCTTTATGTTCTTCATTCCTTCTCTCTGTCACTAAAGAGTGAGCCCCAAATCCAGTTTGCCCTTCCATTTATTCTCTAAAACAATCATCTTTATATATACATTCAACATATAGGTGAATTAAAATGTGTTACTTACTTATGAAATAGAAAAGCATTGATTAGCCCTAAAAAAAAAAAAAAAAAAATGACCTTATCATTGAATCCTCATGCTGTGGTCCTTTTGAAATCAGAATGGCCTTCACTATGAGAATAATTTCACTTTGAGTTAACCCCTTGACTTCTGTGTATAGTCCATACCTAGACCAAACCTTCCTGAAAAATTCTCTTAATTTCTTTACAGTTTTCTTATCTGGTTGTGCAGGGATCTTTATAATGTTGAATCTTCACCTCTCAGGTCTGATAGATTAACAAGGACTAAAAAAAAGAAAAAAAAAATTAAATATCTAAGACTCACTGCACATTTTATAGATGAAGCAACTGAGCATTGGAGCAGCCAGAACAAGCTCACGCCTAGTTAGAAACAGAGGCTAGACGAGAACTCAGGTTTCCTAATCCTCAGTCTAAGTCCACCATACCTGGACTCAAGTACATAATTTGTTTTCTAATAGAAGCGCCCCACTATAGTAAACTTAAAATTGAGGGATGGTTGGTCATATTTTCTCTTTCCTTCCCATAAAGGCAATTTACCTTATATTGTTAATTTGGTATTATAGAGAATTTTTTATCCTATATTCTATATCTTTATTTTTGATCTTAAGATAATGAAATTTCTAAACTCCTTGCAAGTTTTTCCTTCTCTGATGCAATTCGAAAACCTAAGAATTCCATTTTCTTATAATTCAATCAAATAAGTCACCTTGTTTCTAATTTTTTTTCGTGTATTTTTTCTTGTGTTTATAAAACTATAGTCGTGAAGAGATTTAGAGAGTTCACTGAGTAGACTGCAGTTTTAGGGTATATGAGACCCACTGATTTTGCAGATGAGGGCCAGACTGGTTATGGGATTTGCCAGCCATCACACAGAAAGTTTGTGGTATAATAATCCAGCTCCCTGCTCCCAGGCAGGTCTGAAATTCAGCCAATCTAGAATGTTCACTTTCTTTTGTTCAAAGTCTCCAGGGTAGAATTCTCCACAATCTTGACTAAACATATGTTTCAATGTTTCACAATCCCTATAGGGTAAACATTAATTTTCCTCCTGAAGTATTCATAGCCTCCATGGAAAAAGAAAGTAGCTGCACACAGCTGCCCATCTAACTTTGAGTGAGGCCTGAAAAGTTACATTTCTAACAAGTTCTCATTTCTAACAAGTTCTCAGGTGATGCTTGGGCTCTTGGTCTCTTTGTGAGCCACTGATCCAAGCATAAGATAAAAGTAGGAAATATATTTAGAATATTTTTAATATTTCTAAGACTTGTTGATTTCAACAGAATACCTAGGTTCAAATCCAGTCTTCACCATTTATAGGTAGAAAATCATAGGCAAATTTCTTTAATCTTAGACTGAGTTTCTATAACCAAAAATAGGGGACTGTCCCATCATGAAGACTTGTACCTTGAAATAAAAAAAAAAACAATAGATAACACTAGTAAACATTTATTGAGTGTGTACCAAGCTGTGTTCAAAACACTTTAGATATATTAACACATTTAATCTTCAACAAAAACCTATAAAGTACTGAAATCCTTTCCATTTTATAGATGTGGAAACTGAGTCCAAAGAGGTTAAATAACTTGTTCAAGGTTGCCACAGTTAGTAAGGTATAGAGCCAGTGGCTCTAAAACTGGCATTCTTAGACTCTACCCTATACATCCATAATAAATACTGAGTACTAAAATATAAGCTTCCACACAGTGCTGCCACTCATCCGACTGGTATTTATTTTGCCTGGAAATTTGGGCAGTAAGTTCATTTTGTCCTTGTTGTTCCTGGGTTTCTTATTCACTGTGATGGTTAGGTTCATATGTCAACTTGGCCAGGTGATAGTACCCAGCTGTCTGGTCAAGCAAGCACTGGCCTAACAATTGCTGTGAGGAAGTTTGTGGCTGGTTAATAAACCAACAGGCTGGTTTATTAAATTATCAGTCAATTGGCTGCAGCTGTGACTGATGACTCACCAAAGGGTGTGCCTTCCACAATGAGATTATGCAGTTGGCTGGATTTAATCCAATTTATCAGTTGAAGACTTATAAGCGAGACAGATGGAAGACCTTCACTTCTTCTTCGGCTGCCCAGTGAAGCGTTTCCTGAGGAGTTCGTCAAAGTTGCCGATTCGTTTCCTGAGGAATTCATAGAACACGTTCGTCGAAGATCCCAGTTCATTTCCTGAGGAGATCGTCGAAGTTGCCAGTTAGTTTCCGGAGGAGTTCATCGGACATCTTCCTTGGAGTTGACAGTTTGCTGACTGCCCTACAGAATTTGGACTCATGCATACCCATAGTTTTATAAATTTTATAGTCATAGATACCTCTCATTGATTCTGTTTCCCTAGAGAACCCTAACTAATACAACTTGGTATTGGGACTAGTTCTTGAGAAACAGAATCTTAAAATGGGCTTTTACAATTTGTTTTCTACTCTGATTAGATTCAAAGGCACAAATGATTATTTCCAATAATCAAGAGGGCACTGACAGTCCATGGCATGAGTTGGCAAAGGAGATATGCAAAATAGCACCGTTTGATTCTCCTAATCATGCTCTTGTATGAAGCAAGGCTCTGGGTGATAGTGTTTTTGACACCTTCACAGAGTTTTGCAGAATTAACAGGTATAATGATGTTGGCTGGCTACTCTTAGATACGTTGAATAAAGTTGTAAGAGAAAGGGGCGAGTTAAAGGCTTCAAATTCAAAACTTAAATGCCATATGACAGATGTAAAGTTTTCTATGTGTGCCTGTTAGGTTAGAGTCGTTCAGGAATTCACACAATGCAGCAAGTCATGGTTTAAGTAGAGAGTTCAAGGTTTATTAGAGGAAGAAAGCATGTGGGAGCCAGCGAAAAGAAAGAAAGAAAATGGTTCCAGCTCTCTATCTGAGAGGAGCATTTTTAAAGGAAATACCGATGTTGGGATGGGAGGGTGTTGGGGGGGAAGGGTGCCTGCTGAAGTGTGTCCTGTGCCTCGATTGGGTGAGTGCTTATCAATTTCTGGGCTGATTGGTTGCTAGGGTTCTGATGTATTATTCTTCTTTGAAATGTAGCTGTGTTATCTATCTAGGGAGAGCAGGCCTTTCTGGTTGTTCATCTTATGGGCATATCTTATCTTCCCTTATCTGCCCCCTGGGAGTCGAGGTGCCACCACGGCTGGAACAGCCTTAAACAGCCTTCATCCTTTAGTTTATGGCGCACCTGGTTTTTCTGAGATAAGCTGCGGTGTCCCTAGGTCATAAATTCCTTCTATATCCTAGATTCTTTTTCTGGAATCTGACAGTACCCTAGAAGAAAATCTTATTTCCTGTGCCCACAGACTTGAGGTTTCTGAAAACCCTCTCATTGTGTGAGTAGCAGATTTACAACATAAAATAAAATCTCAACCTCTCAGGGTGTCTGCTGTTAAAGTAAAGGCATTCATTGGAAAAGAATGGGATCGGGAAACTTGGGATGGGGACATATGGATTGAAAATAATGGCAGTGAGGACATTGGAACCCTGGATTCTGTGAGTCATTATTAGATTTACCTGTAGAGGGCTGTCCTGAGGAAATGGCTTCCCCACCTCCAGTCTGCCCTAAGGAGCCTGCCAGCCAACCCCCACCTAAAGAGATTAACCCTTCAGTGCCTGCTAATCCTGTGATCACCTCCCCTGAGAAAGCAGCCCTCACTCCTCTGTCTGGAGAGATTAATCCTGTTTTAAGAGATGAAAATGCAACAGAATGTCCTGAGGTGAATGGCTTGAGGGATAATTCTAACTCTTTTCATGACCTACCCCCACCACCAGTCTTTGCTTCAAGACCTATAACTAGACTAAAGTCCCAACAGGCCCCGAAGGGTGAGGTACGAAGTGTGACCCATGAAGAAGTCTGCTATACTCCAAAGGAACTGTGTGCGTTTTCCAACTTATACAGACAGAAACCAGGGTAATATGTGTGGGAATGGATATGAAGGGTGTGGGATAGTGGTGGAAGGAATGTAAGGTTAGGTCAGGCTGAATTTACTGATATGGGCCCCCTAAGCAGAGATTCTGCATTCAGTGTTGTAGCTTGAGGGGTTAGAAAGGGCATTAACAGTCTGTTTGGGTGGTTGGCTGAAACATGGATCAAAAGGTGGCCGGCCATTACTGGAGGTTGAAATGGCAGAACTGCCCTGGTACAATGTGGAGGAGGGGATTCAAAAGCTTAGAGGGATTGGAATGTTAGAGTGGATTTATCATGGAAGACCTGCTCACACACCCCTGGAATGTCCAGAGGACACACCTTTTACCAGGACTGTGAGGAATAAATTTGTGAGACTAGCTCCATCATCCCTGAAGAGCTCTATAGTCGCCCTTCTCTGTAGGTCAGATATTACTGTAGGAACTGCTGTCACTGAGCTGGAATCCTTAAACACAATGAGGATAATTGGATCCCAAGTCGGCAGAAGCCAAATGGCTGCAGTTAATCACCACAGACAAGGTGGGCGTGGCTACCATAATGGAAAACAGGCTCAAAGCAGCAATCAAACTAATGTGACTCGCAGAGACTTATGGTGTTGGCTCGTGGATCATGGAGTACCAAGTAGTAAAATAGATGGGCAGTTGACTAAATTCTTGGTTGAACTATATAGGCAGAAGAATTCTAGGTCACATGAACAAAAGTCTCCCCTGAATTACCAAAACAGAGAGTCACAGCCCCTTAATCAGTTCCCCGACCTGAGACAGTTTACAGATCCAGAGCCTCTTGAATGAAGGGAAGGCCGGGTACCCTTGGGGAAGGACCCTGTTACACTGCCAAAAATTTATACCGTTAATCTTCCTCCCAGCCTTCCCCAGGGGGACCTACAGCCTTTTACCAGGGTAACTGTGCATTGGGGAAAAGGAAATGATCAGATATTTCATGGATTATTAGACACTGGTTCAGAAGTGACATTAATTCCCGGAGACCCAAAACGTCACTCTGGTCCACCAGTCAGAGTTGGGGCTTATGGAGGTCAGGTGATTGATGGAGTTTTAGCCCAGGTCTATCTCACAGTGGGTCCAGTGGGTCCCCGGACCCATTCTGTGGTTATTTCCCCAGTGCCGGAATGCATAATTGGAGTAGACGTACTCAGCAACTGGCAGAATCCTCACATGGGTTCCCTGACTCCTGGAGTGAGGGCTATTATGGTGGGAAAGGCCAAGTGGAAGCCACTAGAACTGCCCCTGACTAGCAAAATAGTGAACCAGAAGCAATACCGGATTCCTGGAGGGATTGCAGAGATTAATGCCACTCTTAAGGACTTGAAGGATGCAGGGGTGATGATTCCCACCACATCCCCATTCAACTCTCCTATTTGGCCTGTGCAGAAAACAGATGGGTCTTGGAGGATGACAATGGCTTATCGTAAGTTTTACTACGTGGTGACTCCAATTGCAGCTGCTGTTCCAGATGTGACATCATTGCTTGAGCAAATCAGCACATCCCCTGGTACCTGGTATGCAGCTATTGATCTGGCAAATGCTTTTTTCTCAATTGCTGTCAGCAAGGACCACCAGAAACAGTTTGCATTCAGCTGGCAAGGCCAGCAGTTTACATTCACTTTGCTACCTCAGGGTTATATCAACTCTCCAGCCCTATGTCATAATATTATCTGCAGGGATCTTGGTCATTTCTCCCTCCCGCAGGACATCACACTGGTCCATTATATTGATGATAGGTTGATTGGACCTAGTGAGCAAGAAGTAGCAACTACTCTAGATTTGTTGGTAAGGTATTTGCGTGGCAGAGAATGGGAGATAAATCCAACAAAAATACAGGGGCCTTCCACCTCAGTAAAATTTCTAGGTGTCCAGTGGTGTGGGGCCCGTCAAGATATTCCTTCTAAGGTGGATAAGCTGTTGCATCTGGCCCCTCCTATGACCAAAAAAGAAGCACAACACTTAGTTGGCTTCTTTGGATTTTGGAGACAACATATTCCTCATTTAGGTGTGCTACTCCAGCCCATTTACTGAGTGACCAGAAAAGCTTCTAGTTTTGAGTGGGGACTGGAACAAGATGAGACTCTGCGACAGATCCAGGCTGCTGTTCAAGCTGCTTTGCCACTTGGACCATATGATCCAGCTGACCCAATGGTGCTGGAAGTGTCAGTGGCAAACACAGATTCTGTTTGGAGCCTTTGGCAGGCTCCTGTAGGAGAATCACAATGCAGGCCCTTAGGATTTTGGAGTAAAGCTTTACCATCCTCTTCAGATAACTACTCTCCATTTGAGAAACAGCTGTTGGCCTGCTACTGGGCCTTAGTAGAGACAGAACGCTTAACCATGGGCCACTAAGTTACCATGAGACCTGAGTTACCTATCATGAGCTGGGTGTTGTCTGACCCACCAAGCCATAAAGTTGGGCGTGCACAGCAGCACTCCATCATAAAATGGAAATGGTATATATGAGATAGAGCTCGAGCAGGTCCTGAAGGTACAAGTAAGTTACATGAGGAAGTGGCCCAAATGCCCATGTCCCCCACTCCTTCCACTTTACCTTTTCTTTCCCAGCCCACAGCTATGCCATCTTGGGGAGTGCTTTATAATCAGTTGACTGAGGAAGAGAAAACTCAGGCCTGGTTTACAGAGGGTTCTGCACAATATGCAGGCACCACCAAAAAGTGGACAGCTACAGCACTGCAGCCCCTTTCTGGGATGTTCCTGAAGGACAGTGGTGAGGGGAAATCCTCCCAATGGGCAGAACTTTGAGCAGTGTACCTGGTTGTTCACTTTGCTTGGAAGAACTGGCCAGAAGTGCATTTGTATACTGATTCCTGGGCTGTTGCTAATGGTTTGGCTGGATGGTCAGGGACTTGGAAGGAACATGATTGGAAGATTGGTGACAAAGAAGTCTGGGGAAGGGGTATGTGGATAGACCTTTCTGAGTGGGCAAAAAACATGAAGATATTCATGTCCCATGTGAATGCTCACCAGAGGGTGACTTCAGCAGAAGAAGATTTTAATAACCAAGTGGATAAAATGACCGGTTTGGTGGATACCAATCAGCTTCTTTCCCCAGCAACTCCTGTCATTGCCCAATGGGCTCATGAACAAAGTGGTCATGGTGGTAGAGATGGAGGTTATGCATGGGCTCAGCAACATGGACTTCCACTCACCAAGGCTGACCTGGTCACAGCCACTGCTGAGTGCCCAATCTGCCAGCAGCAGAGACCCACACTCAGTCCCCAATATGGCGCCATTCCCCGAGGTGATCAGCCTGCTACCTGGTGGCAGGTTGCTTACACTGGACCACTTCCATCATGGAAGGGGCAGCGATTTGTTCTTACTGGAATAGATACATATTGCAGATATGGGTTTGCCTTCCCTGCATGAAATGCTTCTGCTAAAACTACCATCTGTGGACTTACAGAATGCCTTATCCACCATCATGGTATTCCACACAGCATTGCTTCAGACCAAGGAACCCACTTCACGGCAAATGAAGTGAGGGAATGGGCACATGCTCTTGGAATTCTGTGGTCTTACCATGTTCCCCATCATCCAGAGGCAGCTGGGTTGATAGAACGGTGGAATGGGCTGTTGAAGACTCAATTACAGCACCAACTAGGTGGCAATACCTTGCAGGGCTGGGGCAGTGTTCTCCAGGAGGCTGTGTATGCTCTGAATCAGCGTCCACTCTGTGGTGCTGTTTCTCCCACAGCCAGGATTCATAAGTCCAGGAATCAAGGGGTGGAAACAGGAGTGGCACCACTCACTATCACTCCTAGTGATCCACTAAGTAAATTTTTGCTTTCTGTCCCTGCAAGCTTAAGCTCTGCTGGTCTACTAGTCTTTGTTCCAAAAGGAGGAGTGCTTCCACCAGGAAACACAACAATAATCCCATTGAACTGGAAGTTAAGACTGACACCTGGCCACTTTGGTCTTCTTATGCTTCTGAATCAACAGGCAAGGAAGGGGATTACTGTACTGGCTGGGGTGATTGATCCTGACTCTCAAAGGGAAATAGCACTGCAACAACACAATGGAAGTAAAGAAGAGTTTTCCTGGAATACAGGAGATCCCCTAGGGTGTCTCTTAGTACTACCATGCCCTGTGATTAAAGTCAATGGAAAACTAGAACAACCCAATCCAGGTAGGACTACCAATGGCCAAGAAACTTCAGGAATGAAGGTTTGGGTCACCCCACCAGGCAAAGAAACATGGCGAGCTGAAGTGCTTGCTGAGGGTAAAGGGAACATGGAATGGGTAGTAGAAGAAGGTGGTGATAAATATGAAGTATGGCCATGTGACCAGTTACAGAAATGAGGACTATGATGGCCTGAATATTTCCTCCTTGTTTTGTTATGAGTATGTCTGTATTTGTCTGTAAAGCAAATATCTTTGCTTTCTTCTCTGTCTTATCCCCTTTTCATATGGCATAAGCTGTACTGTTCATTTTGCTGTATTTAAGCTAAAGGAAATCAATTTTAAGAGCTAATGTCACCCAAGGACTTGTACCTTATTCTGGAGAGATTTGGTGCATTTCCAGTTGTACACTGCACAGCGGAGTATTGTTCAGCAAAATGTATGTCTGTTATTGTTATCTACTTAGAGATAAAGTATGGTTTTAGGTGACATGTATAACTGCCAAGTTGACAAGGGGTGGACTGTGATGGTTAGGTTCATGTGTCAACTTAGCCAGGTGATAGTACCCAGCTGTCTGGTTAAGCAAGCACTGGCCTAACAATTGCTGTGAGGACGTTTGTGGCTGGTTAATAAACCAGCAAGCTGGTTTATTAAATTATCAGTCAATTGGCTGCAGCTTGACTGATGACTCACCGAAGGGCATGTCTTCCACAATGAGAGAATGCAATTAGCTGGATTTAATCCAATTAATCAGTTGAAGACTTATAAGCGAGACAGATAGAGGACCTTCACTTCTTCGGCTGCCCAGAGAAGCGTTTCCTGAGGAGTTCGTCGAACATGTTCGTCGAGGATCCTAGTTCATTTCCTGAGGAGTTCATCGAAGTTGCCAGTTCGTTTCCTGAGAGTTCATTGGACATCTTCCTTGGAGTTGACAGTTTGCTGACTGCCCTACAGAATTTGGACTCGTGCATACCCACAGTTGCGTGAGTCACTTTTATAAATTTGATAGTCATAGATACCTCTCATTGATTCTGTTTCCCTAGAGAACCCTAGCTAATACATTCACCAAATTTTTCTCTAGCAGTGCCCTTCCCCCAAACCTCAGTCTTCTTTCCTTTGTCTCACTCTCACTGGAATATGTTCTTAGAAATAAATGATCCGTAATAGCTAAAGAGCTATCACTTTAAAAGTGATAATAGCTTAGAATTAAATAGGCTTAATAGAGGGAACGTCAGTTGTTTGGAAATCTACCACCTGTATGTACGGCAGCATTATTTCTAAAATGGATATTAAATGACCAACAGCTGAGGATCAGAGTTTTCTGCAGATGTTCAAACATCTGCTTCTGACTTCTCTCTACCCTCCTTGCCCAGGAGGTCCTCAGCACAGGTGGTGGTCTTTAACCAGTACCTGTTCTTGATTAGGCTGTGTTCTTCTTTTAAGATATTGGACTCTTTGGATATTTACTTATGGAGTATCATTTATACACCTAAACTTGAAGAAATCAAGATGTGACTTTTTGGCTCAAATTATTAATGGGACAACAATATATATGCTAATAGATTTAGTGAGATCACATTTTCTGGAAACTCAAAATTGTAATCCTCACTTGCCTAGATTTTTCTCCTGTAATTTACAGGCAGAGATTGCAAAAGATGGTGCATATGAAAACAGTTTTAGGAATTTTAGACCTTTTTTTCTTTAATTTTCAAAGAATAAATGACAGACCTTTTAAGCTCTTAAGCTTTGAGCTTTTATAGAGCTTTTCCAGAAGATTGTGAAACCTGCATCAGAATTAAGCTCCACAAAGCTGGCATAGTTTAAATTTGAAGGGAAATAATGTGAAGAATAAATAAAGAGGCACTTTCTCACCCCATTTTCAAGTCTGCCTGCTCACAGATCATTTTGTAGTAGCAAATCCATTCTCATTAAAGATGACACGAGGAGTAGATAAATATGCAAGTGGCTATTAATTTTGTGTTGTCATCCAGCATTTGCACGTATGTCTCCATACTGATACTTTTTTTTAAAGAAAGAGAGTGTGCTTTCAGATATTTTCATAATTATTTATTGTTTAAAAAAATTGTTCAACTCTGCATTCATATATAGGCACATTGTAAATAATAAGACATGCAATTTATGATATTGATGGCTAAAATAGTCTCCCATTTGAATCAAGTAATGCATCCCATACAGGTAAGTTCCTGTTTGGTCTGGGGGAAGACACGGCCCAGGCCAAGAGACTTTTTTTTCACTTTTTTTCCACCATGTATTTGTGTATTCGTCACCAAAATCAATTTTAGAACACCCAAAAATAATAAAAACAAAAAAATAAAAAGGAACACCCAAAACATCCCATACCCATTATCTACCCTATTATATATATATATGTCTTTATTTTATTACTCATCTGCCCATACACTGGATACAGGGAGTGTCAGTCATAAGGTTTTCACAAACACACGGTCACACAATAAAAGCTATGTAATTATACAGTCATCATCTAGAATAAAGGCTACTGGATTACAGTTCAACAGTTTCAGGTATTTCCTTCTAGCTGTTCTAATACACTAGAAACTAAAAAGGAATGTCTATATAAAGCATAAGAATTGCCTCCAGAATGACCTCTCAACTACATTTGAAATGTTGTAGCCACTGAAACGTTATTTTGTTTCATTTCTTTTCCCCCCTTTTGTCTAGAAGGCTTTCTCAATCCCACAATGCTAGGTCCAGGCTCATCCCTGGGAGTCATGTCCCATGTTGCCAGGGAGATTTACACCCCTGGGAGTCATGTCCTACGTAGAGGGGAAGGGCAGTGAGTTAATTTGTTGAGTTGGCACAGAGAGATACAAGCCACATAGCAAGAAAAGAGGTTCTCTGGGGGTGACTGTTAGGCATAGTTATAAGAAGGCTTAGCTTCACCATTGGAGAGAGAAGTTTCAGAAGGGCAAGCTTCTAGATCGAGGGCTTGGTTTATTAAATTGGGAGCCCCTATTGCTTAAGAGAATAGCAGGAATTCCCCAGGTTGGGAAGCTTAGTAGTTCCACATTTTTCCTCAGTCTCTCAAGGGGAGTTTGCAAATACTTTCCATTTTCTGCCCAAAATATTCTGGGATGTATTGGGGAATTACATTAGCCAGGCTAAGTGATTTAATATGTTGATCCATTATCCTGTTTGTCCCTAGGCTTGGGCTTGGAAGGATGAGTCTGCTTAGGGATCCTAGGCCAACTTTTTGTCACCAGATCCCTGAAGATACTTTCTTAACACTCTGGAGTTTAAAAAACTAAAACAGAGTGATGAAGCTGTTTTCTATCCCTTCATTTTGTTGTTGTAGCTTTGAACCTTATAAACCATTCCTTTAGTGAGAGTTATTTAATTTCTATATAATTGATATTGAGTCTATTTACAATCCTATAATTTGTAAAAATAAGTGAATTCTTTTTCCATAAGGAAAACTATTATGTTTTGGAAAAGTTCAAGAGGAATCCACAGGCTATTGGGAGAATTAAAGAATTAAAGAAGGCAGGCTTCTCGGGTCCTGGCAACCTAGATTTCCCCATTTGATGTAGAAACCCAATTCCCCACATATGGAGAGAAATCTGAGAGAGAAGTTGGAATGGGGCTGAGGGAATAAACATCAGAATGATTTAGATATAGAAGGGGTTTTAGATGGTATCTTTTATCTGTCCTAGGAAGAATAGAGTATTAGTTTGTCAGTTTTTTAAAAAAGCATGAAATAGGTAAAATGTATATCATAGAATTCTGTTTTTTTTTTTCAGCTTGGAATAAAATTAATTATAATTTCTTTACTAGTCTGATTTTACCAAGGTGAACCTTTTAAAGGAAAGCTTGAAATCTGGCATTAGCAGCATGGGTATCTCTAACCAGCCAATCTTGATCTTCTGCCCCTTCCCAAGATGCAGAGAAGCACACCCTGGAAAGGGAAGCCATTAGAGGGAGCCCTAGGCAGGAAGTGACATGCTGGAACTGAGGGCTGATGGGCCAACATTCCCGTTTAACAGTGAAGGAGATCCAGGAGGGAAAAACTGGGCGTAACTCCTTCTTTACACAGATTAATTTACTAATTTTGACAAAATCCTTTGAGGTAGGTTGTGTTATCCCCAATTTACTGAGGCAGTAACTGAGTCATGGAAATGAGAAACTTTCCCAGCATCATTTAGCTAGATTCAAAACCTGATTTAAGTTCCACAGTCCTGTTCTATTGATTAAAATCGGGTCAACTTTCTGGGTAGTGTCAAAGGAAGATCAATATTTAAATAACTTCTTTTTATATAGACCAAAACATTCACTGGTGAACATGTGAAAAATTCATTATAAATATAAAGGAGTGACAAAAACTCTTGTAAGTGCATTTTTGTTATAATTTTACTATTGGAGAATATTACTAACATATCATTTGGTTAATTAATTTTAAGTAATTACACACATACACATATATAAAAGGAACCTGAAGATTTAAAAGTTATTTAAAAACAGCTAGAAGGGATAAGATGTTTTTCTTTGAATCCTCCAGGTAATCAGGTCATTTTTTCATTTGCTTTGCATGTATATAAGTAATAGAATATTTATACTAAAGCCTATAAGGATTCCAATTAAGTAAAACAACTTCACTTATCTTGTAAATACATATAAAGGGTTTTAAAAGTATTCAGTACTTTTCAAGGAATTAAATAAATTCTGTTTTTTTCCAGTTGACTGGAAGGAGTCCAGTAGGTAAACATTAGATTCCATGTTTGGAAAAAACTACTCACGTGCTTTGGTCTGTTGTGCAAAGAAAGATAAATCAAAGTTGCCTTGGAGGATGGACTTGTTTATTTTTGTGTTTTTAAAAGAAACTAAATTCACCTACAAATCTAACACACACATAGCCAAAATTTAGAGCAATGAAAGAAACATTAAAATTCATAGTTTTTAATTCCAGAGAATTCTGAATTCTTATAAATTTCAGATCTCTTTTGTGTATATGTGCGCTGAACTCGGTATACTTCAAAGTAGCACTGGTATTGGGGGTATTGGGGGTGGGGATGGGGAGGATGTTGGAAAAAGAAGAATTTTTTTCATTCTTATTATTGTTAAATTATGTTCCAAACTTGCTTGGATAAAAATATGAAAAAAATGTTGTGAGTCTTTCCAAAAAAAAATGATTCTGAAAAATAGCTAAGCCCCAAGCATCAAGAAGTTATTGAAGTATCTCAGTTAAGTTAATGGCTATTATTCTAAATGGCATTGTCTCCCTCTCTCCCGCCTCCCCTTCTTCCCTGCCTTCTCTCTCCTATTCCTTCTCTTCTTCCTCCTTCTTTTCTTCTCTTTCTCTTTCAATACATACATTCATACATATAAGTGTAGTCAATAGCTTCTTATGGGGAAAAACAAACTACAAACAGCATGTTATCAAGATGTATTTCTTTAAACCAATATATTCTACTATGTTAAAAAATATCCACTTCATATTTGAAGGATTTTCAGACAATTACCAAACCACATGAAAAAAAGGTGCTAAATATATGTAGCACCTGGAAAAATGATTTCTTTATTGGACATATAGAATTAGCCCAAGTGAGATGTTATTAGGTATTTAAACACATCAAAATAAGCTTTGCATTGGTTAAGAAATAAGTGAAGCAAATTTATGGAAATCAGAGTCTTCTCTAAAAAACATTTTTGTTTATTTAGCCCAGTTTAAGGATATTTTGTCTCCCTAATGACAGACTCTTCACTCTTGCTGATCGAAGCTCTGATTATCAGCAGCTCTGATTATCAGAATTCTAATACCTGGTTAAATTGAATTCTGTATCACTAAGCAATTTTTACTGCAATTCAAAGTCCTTTAACATAATTTAAAAAGAGAGGTCCTGTTTGATTAAAAAAAAAAATTAGGCTTTCAGTAAAGAGCTATTTCCTTTCTCCAATAACTGGCATTTCTTCTCCATAGTCTTATTAGATAGCTCTGGCATCTCAAAATATGTGGCTGACTTCTTTAAGTGATTCTTTCCCATGCATATCTCATCATAATCTGATTATACTGCACTATATCATATATGACACTATCTTTTTATTTTATTAGAAAAATTACAGGTTTACAGAGAAAATAAGCAGAAAAGAGTTCCCATCTAGTTCCCTATTATTAGGAGCTTGCATTAGTGTCATACATTTGTTACAATTGATTTTATTGTGCTATTATAATTGTACTATTAACTATAGTCCATGGTTTACATTAGGGTTCCCTGTTTGTGTTGAAGAGTCCTATGTCTTTTTTAAAAATGCTTATTTTAGTGACACATACATCCTAAAATTTCCCGTTTAACCAATTCAGGTATATAATTCAGTTGTAATAATGTTCACAATGTTATGCTACCATCACCACCATCCATTACCCAAGCTTTTCCATCACCCCAAAGAGAAAATCTGTACAATTTCCCTTCCTTATCTCAGCCCCTGGTGACCCTGGCCCCTATCTGACTCTATGAATTTTCTTATTCTAACTGTTTTTAATTATTTCATAACAGTGAGATCATATAATATTTGTCTTTTGTGTCTTCAAGGTTCATCCCTATTGTTGCATGTTTCAGAACTTCACTCATTTTTATGGCTGATTAATATTTACACTATCTTAAAGAAACAACAACAACAAATAATCCAACTGGCCAAGGTTTCAGAAATCCTAGTAAATTGTCAATAAAGCAACAACGTGAAAATAGCTTTTATTTTCAGACTAAGTTTCCACCTTACTGTAGGCAGGGTATTAATTACCTTCTTTGGACCATATAAGGACTCTTTGGAGAGGCCCTACCTGGCCCACCCCTCTCCTCCACCACCCTAAGGGCTGGTGCACATTGTTCTCTCTTTGAGGAGTGTTTGGCAGCATTTATCCATACTTAAGAAGGTTTTAATATTTAATATTTAATATTTAATATTGGTATTCAAAGTTTATTTTGGGTTTAACAATTGCACTGTACTCTGCTATTGAGTAGACCTAGAATACGTCAGGACTCCATGGATGTTATTACTCTTTCTGATATTTGTTCCTGAATTCCATGTTTCATAAGCCCTGGCTGTTTGCTCTCTGGAAATACAGCACCCTTATTTTCTCCCTTCAGTACTAGCTTTTTCACCAAGCTCCAGTATATCCATCCACATTTCTGTGTACCTCACTAGTTAGGTCCACCAACCTGCCAGTACTCCCATCCTTGTCTTACCTGGATCAGCTGTTCTGCTGCCAGCAACGCCTGTTAGTTTGGCTTCCCAGGAATTGAAGCTGAGTGCAATAAAATAAACAGAAGTACTGTTTGAGGCACAAGGAGGGGCGATAAGATCTAGGGGAGTGAGTGATCCTGCAGATGGGTGGAATGCTGGTGAAGGAGGTGGAATTCAAACCAGGGAAGTAAGCCACAACCTCACAGGAGTTTATGTGAAGTTGAGGGTCTGTGCTTGGGACAGAGAATGAGGGATGAACCATGTTGGAATAACATTGGACCTAAAGATCTTGATACACCAGGAAAAATCCTTAACTTGAGGAAAGCTGAAATCAAGAATAGATTGATTGACTTTGAAAACTAAAAGCATGATAATCATGACAATTGAGGTGACATCTTTATACAGGTTTCAAACAGCTTTTTACAAACATTGAAGCTTTTCTAAAATATTTAATTTTTAACTGCTATAAATTAATAAAGTATATACATCTTAAAAATTCTGAAAAATAGGAAAGAAAATAATCTGTAATTTCATCTTCTAAAGACAATTCCTGTCAGTATTTGAGGATTTTACTCATAGTATTTTCTTCTGTATGTGCAACTTTTACCTCACAATGTATACACATTTTTAAATGTTGTTATGAATTTACTGGTACGTCCTTCCATGTTATTTAGTATTACATTTTCCAGACTCTTCTTTGTTGTTATACGTTGTCCCCAGCTATTTCTCTACCAAGGTTTAAAGTACTTTACTTCTGCAAGACCAAGTAGGTGTAATAAGAAAGAACATTACAGTAAAATGTAACAGCTTCAACCTACTCATGTGCAGTTGTTGTGGATGCAGAAGAGGGGCTGATCAGATTATGCTTGGACAATGGAAAATGGTCAGTGTCAGGGAAAAATTCCTGAGAGACATGAGACTGACTTGCGGCTTTGACAAGCACACTGTCCACACTGGATTTACATGTACATAAAGAAGGTTTGCCCAGATCCTTCATAGTTTTGATATAGGACATTTCCAGTTCCATGGAAGACTCTCCTGTATCCCCTCCCAGTTTCTCTCCCTCTGCTGAAGGTCTCCACTGTTACATATTCTACTGTCACAGATTAGTTTTGCCTGTTCTTGAACTTCATAACTTCATATTAATGGAATCATGCAGTATGTACTCTTCTGTGTCTGGTTTCTTTTGTTCAACATTATGTCTGTGAGATTCATCCTTTTTGCTGTGTGTATCAATAGGTCATTCTTTTTTATTGCTCTGTAGCATTCCCTTGTATAAACATGCCACAAATTGTTTATCCATTCTGCTGTCATTGGGCATTTGGGTTGTTCCTGGTTTGGGGATTTTATAAATAAAGCTGCTGGAAATGTTCCTGAGCATGTCTTTCAGTTAACATCTGAGTGTATACCCAGAAATAAAATTTCTGAGTCATAGAGGAGGTGTATGTTTAACTTTTGTAGATAGTACAATAGAGTTTTCCAAAGTGGTTGAACCAATTCATACTTCAACCAACAATATGAAAGAGGTTTGTTCACCTCCTTACCAACATTTAGTATTGCCAATCTTCTTCATTTTCTTTGGCTAAAACATTTAAATCAAATAGAACATCAGGTAGTCTCCAAATCACTTTGAGTGTGTACCTCATTAACAAAATTTTGTAGCACACTGTGCAATGAACATTTTCATTTATAAATTCCATACATGTGATACTGAACTAAAACATAACAACAATAAGATTTTTTAAAAAGTAAGGTAAAAATAAACAGAATCAGTGATATTTTCCTTCATCAGCACCATGGATTTTTTTTTTCTTTGCACAATTCATGTAAAAAGTTCTCTGTTATAAGGGATCAACAATGTACCATGGATCATAATGAAATCAATGATTGCCAGATGGAATGGCTCTAAATACATTATTGCACAGATGCTTTTTCTCAGGTGCTCTGTGTTCCACCTGTGTTTCCCCCAGCCCAGCTCTGTTGCTAATCTATGCTAGATTAAAGTGGAATTTGCCTAGGTCTAAAACTAAAGGTAGAAAATAGGGGGCAGATGATAGTGAGTCATTCCACCCTACTCATCTTCCTGTTTCCCCCTGTGCTGTTCACCAAGCTAGTGTACCCTCCCTAGTGGATGTATTTAAGATATGTGTGTGCACTTAAGACGTATACCTTTTTATCCCATTTTATTTTTTATTTTTGCTGCGGCTAGTTTTTCTTTTGTTGATGGCGGTTCTTTCAGATGGGTGGTTCTCACAGTGCGGTATAGTACCCTTTCATGAGGATCCATGAGGTCAAAACTATTTTCACACTATTAAGGTTCATTCACATTTTTCACTCTCATTCCCTCACAGGGGTATGGTGGAGTTTTCCAGAGCCTATAGTGGTTAATGAAATGTATGCTTGTGGATTTTTAAATTTTTCTCAGTTTTATTTTGTAACATGAAAAAGATAGGTATAACCAACAAACAAAAGTTCCTTGGGTTCCTCAATAACTTTTAGGAATGTAAAGAGGATATGGAAATTTGGGAAATAAAATAAAACCAGAAAAAATGATGGCAAATCCAAAATAAATTAGAGTTAATTAAAAAGCTCCTTTTAATACTAGCATTTGAAAGTGGAGTATGATCATTTAAGGAAGAGGGCAAGTATTAAAATCTTGTGAAAAGATAAAAGGTCTTTTTCACCCTTAGCAAGGTTAGGAGGATGATTGCTTTGGCAAGGGAAAAATCTATTTTGTTTTTTATGTTTCCTATAGCTTTATAGAGTGCTAAGATAAAAGTGGGCTTTACTAATGTTTCTCACTACACTTTAGGATAACATTCTTTCATTAAAATTTGGAAACTTTTGAACAGATAAGTAGTTATTTGGTGATAGATCCACAGTTATGGTAGGAAACAATGGGAATTCATTTAACAACAAATTTTATCCGTTTCTTATATTGTCCACCTGCAGGCTGGCACTACTAGCAATGGAATCATGTTCAAATACACAATGATAACCTCTAACTAGCAGCTAATCTGAAACTGAGATGGCTATTTTTAGTAATAATTTTAATATTAATAAGCCATGGGGAGCCCAGATTTTCTTGGTGGTAGGTCGTTTTTTCTGTTTTCATATCCATTATATAAAATTGGAATAAATCTGTCTACTCAACAACATAAACTCTTGGCATTTCTGACACATCAGAAAATTCATCCATGAATTTATTGTATCCAGAAGTTGTTGGAAGTCCTCTAAAACATTTTGATGTTTGAAAGGGACATGTTAAGACTCAGTATTGGTTATACATTTCTTTAGGTATTCTAAATTATCTCTTGGAATAGTGTAGGCACCATCGTGTAACAGACCTGGACTATGTTAGCATTCTATAGAAATATTGAAATGCTTTTAAAATCCCCCCTCTAAATTTTATAAAAACTGCCTTAAGACAAATTCTTGGTTGTATTATCCAGAATTTTATATCCATGTGATAAGTTCCTTATAGGATTCAGTGCTGGGACAGCATTTTTCAGTGTCTCCTATGAGCATGAATATTTTAGTTATTGAGACATTGAGAACTATATAACTCACTGCATTTCCATTTTTGTCTTGACTGGGAGAAATTTAGTCTTAAATCTAATGCTCAATTAGAGTAACTCTAATGCCAGGAATTCTGCATTTTTTTTCCTAGCAAAATTGATTTTTGATAATTTTCTTTGTCTAGTTTTATTTTTGTTTTGTTATTATAAATTATTCTCTGCCTTTTGTGGATATAGGCATGGCATAAATCAAATATATAAGTAAACTTATCAGTGGATTAATATTCAACATGATTGTGAAAGTCAAGATGTTCAGCGTTGGGAATTTTCAATTCAATAACAGTTATAATTTGGATAAAAAGATTTTTCTCAAGCTTTTGGAAATTTAATCTGTATAATAAAACATAAGTTCCCCCAATTCAATGGTTTTTCAATCTTTTTTCCACTCCAACCAACCAGAAAATGCTAACTTAGTCTGTTTTGTGAGATTAGGTGACTATAGACATGATCTGTCATTTATGTTGGAAATACTCAAAACTGATGGTGACTGGGGCACACATTTATATCTATGTTGATCAGAAATTAATTAGTCAAATTAAAAATAGCCCAACTAACTGGTTTTAGATTTTGGAGATCATTGACTCACATGCATGACGCTTGCCAGTTTCAAGTTCTGCCAAGCTCTTTTCCTCCTCTCTGTTGTTTAATCTTCCATACCCAGAAATGAGTCAGAACAAAATGACCGTAATGTAAGAAAGAAATAAATGCTATAAGAAGAAAGTAAGCAAGGCATGGTATTCTTCCCTGCCTGCAGTGGCTGCCTGGCATGTTTCTCCCTACCTCCAGCCCATAAAATTCCAGCTCAGTGAGTAATCTGAACTTAATTTGGTAGGCAGTAGGAAGATGTTAAAGGTTTTTGCATAGGTGTAAGGATTTTAGCCATGCATTACTAAACTTAGACTAGCCATAGTGCCGGGGAAGGGTGGGGAGTGCGGAGAGAGAGAAGACTTGGGGTCAGTCATCAAGGCTCCAAACATTCCCATCCCTAAAAACTCAAGACCAAAGTCCCCAGGTCTGGTTTTCATCTGTGATTCCTCAGTAATCGATGGCAAGAGGGAGATAAAGGGTGAAAAATCAGAGCTGGAAGGGGAAGCAGGTGAATTCCATAAGCCTGAGTGAACTTCCTCATTCAGGGACACATCTTTGGAACAGCACAGTAAAGAGTTCATCTATCTCATCACCTTTTTCTTGCATGGATTTATGAGACAGAGAAAATGCAACAGATGCTATGTATTAGATTGTAGTGATGCGTTTAATAATATCTTATGACATTGTGCATAAGATAGCATAATTTAGGCTGAATGTATGAGGACAGTCCCACAGTACACTAATCTAAATACCGCTTTAAAAAAAAAACCGCAGCAAAAAGAACTTAGTAGCTTCCTGCAATAAACCAATATAACAATCCCTGCTCTCCACCCCATGTATAAATTAAGTATCTGTTTTAATCAAATATAGGGTGAAAAAAGATTAGATTTTGCTACTTCCTCTTGCCCAAAATCTTTATATTAAATATGGTTGGTTATGTCAAAGTGCTAGTGAGGACTCAGTTGAGAGCCAAAACTCTCAGTCTAAGTAGAGTTTTCCTAAGTGCTAGGCCTTCCAAGACGGCTAAGAGCTGAGACCCAGCAAATATTTTTATCAGCTGAAGGAACTCCTAGGGCTTTCTCATATGGAAGAAGGTGGGTTGCCACAGAGGAAAAATAGGCCCATCAGCTGGTGGCTTCTGTGTCACTGGGCAGGGGGTTCCTTACAGATAGAGAAGGTGGTTACCTATTTATATTCTCCACTTGGTAATCATCAGAAAGGGAGATAATGGATTATTTGGGAAGCCATTTACATCTTATTAAAATATAGCATAATGGACAGGATGTGAAAGAATTTTGGTATTCCTATTGCCTATGAGAAAATATTGAACAAACTTGCAGTATCGAGTTTATTTTAGAATCCTCTGAGGAAAAGAATAAACAACTGCAAGAGTGGTGCTGGAGACAGCCTCTCTGTTGTACAGTCCATTAACACTAAGGGAAATAATTAGTTTGTCAGCAATGACTGATGAATTATTTTAACTTATTTACAAACATTAAGACTACATCAACAAAGCATAATTTCATAAAACATTCAGGGCAAAGAAAATAACAAAATCTTGTATTTGTTAATTATCTCAGCATTCAGGTATTTGCTCTAATTATTTAATTTCTTTGGTTATATACAACCATTTCCATATATGCTCACCAACTGAGTTGTCAAACAAATAAAAATTACAAAAAAGCCTTGTTAAGTTAAATATCATTTCTTTTGGCAGTATTTTGGCTTATTTTGATTTATAAAGAAAATTAAACTGAATATGAAATCTAACATTCATATACACAAATCCTAACCTGGCTGAAGCAACTATTTTTGAACACTGGAATGGTTCTGTGAAATGTGTAATTGTTTTTTTTTTTTTGAGGATCCTTCAGTGGAGAAAAGACAATATTATGTTTTTGATACTCTTCATTGCTGTAGGCAATGATTCAATAAATTCCAACTTGGACTTATTAACTCGTGGATATAAATGCACTTCATCATGAAACTACAGTAACTTCTATTTCCAGGGGACTAAAATTGAAGACTTTATTTTAACATAAGAAGGAAGATCATGATAATTCTGCATCATTTGCTAATTAAGTTCTAAAGAAAAAATATATTGCTTATTCTTTTTCTAACTGGAAAAGTGAAGTATTATGGAGCAAGAAACCTGTTCTGCCCGATATTTCCTATTCTTCAAATACTGAATTTTCAATTTCTTCCTAATTTCTGAAATAACCAAGAAAGTTTAGACTCAAGTGATTACGCTACATCAGAAAAGATATCTGAAGAATAGTTTTGTTTTATTTCCTGGGGCCTGAGACACTTTTTGTCTGTAACAGTAAGGACTTACAAAATTATAGTAATGTCAGACTTTCAGGCTATGGGAAACTACCGTCCATCATAAGGGGAATATATATGTAAATTACTGGAAAAGTCAGTGATGACTTCTTATTTTACTCTCACACTAAAAAATTGTAATTTGTGAATTTTAATACATGTTTGTCAATGGAGTTCACAATTTCATAGTAGTTTAGAAGCTTAGATTGCCACAATCTTCACTCAGTTTTACATTCACATATTATAGGAAGAGTTATTATCTTTCAACAGTTAAGTATAGGTCTTAATCCCTATGTGAAAACAGAAAGGAACATTGTAACAATATTGATTATGACTTTTTGTCAGAGGAACCATTTGGCTATTTCATTGGTACTGAGGCTTGTCTCTGAGAAGATGGGGTTCTCCTTGTATTACTAGAGTAAAGACGGAATACAGCATTCAAAGGTTTGTTAGGAAATTACTTGCTAATGGCAAGGTAGAGGGAAGGGTCTTTACTTTAAAGAGAAGGTGGTCACCACATTAAACAAAGCATTAAAATTAGCATCACAATAGTGGGACAATCTGATATCCTATGTGCCTCATGATGTGATATATGATACACATAGCATCATCTGTGAAGTATTCTTTCCAACAATGCCAAACTTCAATCTAATGAAGCCTTCAGATAAAACTTCCAGTTAATAGGATGTATGAGGATATCGGAATAAGTTAAATGAGGCTAAAAGGAAATTGTGAGGGAAAATAGACATATAAAATGTGGACAATCTTGAAGAAAACTGGTCTAGTCAATTCAAAATATTAATCTAATAAAAATATCCAGAAAAATATCCAAGGTTAAAACAAATGAAAGAGACAATAGCCAAGTTAAAATGTGTTAGTTATCTATTGCAGTATAACAAATTACTCCAAAATGTAGTGTTCAAAAAAAAAAAAAAAAAAAAAAAAACAATACTCATTATCTCAGTTTCTCTATATCTAGAATCCAGGCATGGCTTAGCTGGGTGTCTCTGGCTCAAGGTCTTTCATGAAGATACAGTCAAGCTGTTGGCTAAGGCTGTGGTCTCATCTGAAGGCTCAACTGGGAGTGGCAGGAGAGGGTGAGGATTGCTTCTGGCCTCACTTATATGGCTGTTGGCAGGACTCAGACCCTCACATGAGATTCTCCACAGGACTGCCTCATGCCACATGACATGGCCCCTGGCTTCTCCCAGGGCAAAATATCCAAGAGAGAGCAGGGAATACCAAGACAAAATGCATAGTTTTTTATAACTTAATCTCAGAAGTGATATTCCATCATCGCTTCTGCTGTAGTCTTTTCATTAGAAGCAAGTCAGTACATCCAACCCACATTTGAGGTGGGAGATGGGATTCCACAGGGTGTGAACACCAGGAGGCAGGGATCATTGGTGGCCATATTTGAGGCTGCCCACCACAAAATGCATGAAGCTTGATTGGATTCTAGTTCCAGAAAATGAACGCTATAAGATATATTTTTGAGACAATTGGGAAAATCTGAATGTGAACTCAATATTAGATGATATTATGGAAATATTGTTAATATTCTTAGGTGTCAGTGATACTGTGGCTATACAGGAGAATGTACTTATTCTTAGAAGATACCAGCTTGAGTATTCAGGTATAAAGTATTTTGTCTGTAACTTACTTTCTAGTGATGTACACATACACACATAAATATACACACATATATACATAGGTGGAAAAGTAGATAGCTAAAGTAAATCCTATAAAATACCAAAAATTGTTGAATCTAGGTGGTGGATATATAGATGTTCATTGTCCTATTCTTTCAACCTTCAATCTGTTTGGAATCATTCAGATACATCACAAAAGATAAACTATACAGAAAAGGAGGTTGCAATAAAGGAAAAAGAGAGACCAAAAAAAAAAAAAAAAAGATATGACATATAAAAACCAAAGGACAAAATGTAATGGATTAAACTCCCCAATCAAAAGTCATAGCTTTGCAGAATGGATAAAAAGTATGATCCAACTCTATGCTGTTTACAAGAGACTCACCTTAGACCCAAAGACATAAATAGGTTGAAATTGAAAGGATGGAAAAAGATATTCCCTGCAAATAGTAACCAAAAAGGAGCTGGGGTACCTGTACTAATATTGAACAAAATGGACTTTCAGTCAAATTCTGTTATAAGAGACAAAGAAGAACACTAGATGTGAATAAAAGGGCAATCTACAAGAATAAGTAAAAATCATAAATATTCGTGCACTTAACCATGGTGCCCCAAAGTTCATGAGGCAAACACTGGCAAAACTGAAGGAAGAAATAGACACTTCTATGATAATAGTAGGAGACTTCAATGCACCACTATCATCAATAGATAGACCATCTACACAGAAGATCAATAAGAAAACAAAGAATTTAAGTAATACAATGAATGAGCTAGACCTAACAGACATACACAGAACATTGTACCCCAGAGAAGCAGGGTATACATTCCATCCAAATGCACATGGGTCATTCTCCAAGATAGACTACATGTTGTGTCACAAGACAAGTCTCAGGAACTTGAGAAGGATTGAAACTATACATAGCATTTTCTCTAACCATAATGGAATGAAGCTGGAAATCAGTAACAGGTAGAGAACTGGAAATTTCACAAATATCTAGAAGTTAAATAACTCATCCTTAAACAATCAGTGGGTCAAAGAATAAATTGCATGGGACATCAGTAAATATCTTGGGATGAATGAAAACAAGAATACAATGTATCAAAACTTATGGGATACAGAAAAGCAGTGCTGAGAAGGGAATTTATTGCCCTCTGGTCCTGGGATTTTCTTTGTTGGGAGGTTTTTGTTGACAGTTTCAATATCTCTATTTGTGATCGGTTTGTTGAGGTTTCCTATTTCTTCTAGAGTCAGTGTAGTTTATTGGTGTGTTTCTAGGAAATTGTCCATTTCACCTATGTTGTCTAGTTTGTTGGCATACAGTTGTTCATAGTATTATCTTATGATCTTTTTTATTTCTGTGGGATTAGTAGTAATGCCACCCTCTCATTTCTGATTTTATACACTTTAGGTTTTGTTAATTCTCTCTCTTGTTTTTTTTATTCTCAATTTCATTTATTTTTGCTCTAATCTTTGTGCATCAAATGACTTTGTCACAAAAGTGAAAAGACAACCTATTCACAGTGGTGAGATATTTGGAAATCTCATATACTGTAAGGGTTTAATAGCCAGAATTTATAAAGCAATCCTACAACTCAACAATAAAAAGACAAACAACCCAATTTAAAAATGGGCAAAAGACTTTAGTAGACATCTCTCCAAAGAGGATATACAAATGGCTATAAAGCACATGAAAAGATGTTCAATATCAGTAGCTATTAGGGAAATACAAATCAAAACCACAGTGAGGTACCATTTGAGTCACATTTGCATAGCTACTATTTAAAAAAATACAGAATACAAGTGTTGGAGGGGAAGTGGAGAAATAGGAATACTCATTCATTGCTGGTGGGAATGTAAAATGGTGAAGCCGCTGTGGTAGACAGCTAAATATGTAATTACTATATGACCCAGTAATCCCACTTCTAGGTAGATACCCAGAAGAAGTGAAAGCAGAGACTTGAATAGATATCTGCATACTGATGTTCATAGCAGCATTTTTCATAATTGCCAAAAGATCGAAGCAACCCAAGTATTCATCACCCTGTGAATGGATAAACAAAATGTGGTATATACTTATGATGGAATGTTATTCAGCTAAGAGGAATGACGTCCTGATGCATGTGACAACATGGATGAACCTTGAGAACATTATCCTGAGTGAAATCAGTCAGACACAAAAGGACATGTATTGTATGATCTCACTGATAAGAACTAATTATAAAAAGGAAACTCATAGAGTTAGAATCTTGAGTAGGTTACCAGGGGATAGACTGGGGGTATATAATGGGTAGCTGATGCTTAATTTGTACAGAATTTCTATTTAGGTTTACTATAAATGTTTGGAAATGGTTGGTGGTGACGCTAGCACATTATTGTGAGTGTAATTAACAGTGCTGAATTATGCATGTGAATGTGGCTGTAAGGGGAAGTTTTGGGTCATGTATGATACTAGAATGAAAGTTAGAAGATAAAACATCAGATTTTATAACACAGTGAATGATGTTGTGGACGATGGGTTTTGGTTAATAGTACAAGTATAAAAATGTTGTTTCATGAATTATAGCAAGTGTATGATACTAATACAAGGTGTTTATAAAAGGGTGATATATGAGAAAAATATACCTAATATAAACTATGGAATATAGTTGATAGTACTATTTTAGTATTCTTAAATCAATTGTAACAAAGATATCACACTAATGCAAAGTGTCAACAATTGGGGGTATGTGCAAACATTGTACTTTTTACATGACTTTTCTGTAAACCTACAACTTCTCTAATTAATAATAATGTAAAAAAGAAAAGAGGAAATATTCAACAGAAGGTGAATTGAGAGGGTGTGTATTTTTTACAAAAGGAGAGAGATCCATCAAGTTTAATTAACAAGACTATGGATTCAATTCATAAATTCAAGAAAAAATTTCAGGTCAGCCAGATCATGGGGAGAGAGAAACCAAAGCAGCAGCAAAAACCGGCAGCATTTTGGAATAATTGTATCCTTCTAACCACTAAAATGAGGAACCTTGAGCCTTGAAGGTCAAACCAAAGAAATGGAAATTACTCCTCAGAGTACTGCAATTTTAGTGAGAAAAATTAATAAGTACACAAAATTAAGGGAAAAAAAGTTGGGGGAATAGTGTGTTATGTCAGCTTTTCTTCTGTCTTGTTCTACCAAGTCCAGGAAAGAAGGTTGCATGGGGCTTACCAAACTTTTCCAACTTTTAAAGTCTGTGCAAGACTTGATAGAGAAAACTCATAATGTTAATGAGTCCCAGGTCCACTTACATTGCTTTCGAATAGATTACATTCCTTAATGCCTGTATTCACACAGTGCCCACTTTGTTAGTGTGTGTTTTAGTTTCCTAGGCTGGTCAAAGCAAATACCATGAAATGGGTTGGGTTAGACAAGGGGAATTCATTCACTTACAGTTTTGAGGCCAGTAAAATGTCCAATCAAGGCAATGCTTTCTTCCCAAAGACTGGCTGCCAGCAATCTTTGGTTCCTTTGTCACATGGCAAGTCACGTGGCAGCATCTGATGATTTGTCCCCTCTCTTTTGGGTTTCATTGTTTGCAGCTTCTTGCTTCCATAGTCTTCTCTCTTTTTGTCTGAATTTCATCCTCTTATAAAGGACTCCAGTAATAGGATCAAAATCCATCCTGGTTTTTCCCAAAGAATGGCTGCCAGCAATCTTTGGTTCCTTTGTCACATGGCAAGTCACGTGGCAGCATCTGATGATCTGTCCCCTCTCTTTTGGGTTTCATTGATTGCAACTTCTTGCTTCCATAGTTTTCTCTCTTTTTGTCTGAATTTCATCCTCTTATAAAGGACTCCAGTAATAGGATTAAAATCCATCCTGGTTGAGGTGAGATGCTCCTTAACTGAAGTAACCTCATCAAAAGGTTCTACTTAAAATGAGTTTACCCACAGGAATGGATTAGATTTAAGAACATGTGTTTTCTGGGCTAAGCTGCAAATGACCACAGGGTGTAATATTGGGAAAGGGTAAAAAGGTTTCTTGGGAGAGGAGGTGCCCAGGGATGTTCATGGCAGTGTATTTGATGACTTGTATTCACTGCCTATGGTTTTCTACTCTTTTTACATATTTTTTCAGGATTTGTATCAGCTTTTGTTTTGCCATCTATCCATGCTTCCACCATAAAACCTTTCCTACTAAATGTGTTTTTCCCCCTCAATATTTAACACTCACTGTGTTCAATTGCTCTTGGATACTATACCATTAGTGTGATTTGTGTCTATTGATCAGCTAGCAGGATTCACAAGATGGCTAAGGTAGATAGCATCTGCCAAATATTTTGCTGACTTTATGTGCCACAGTAAGTTTTACGGCATTGTGTTGTGTTTTAACAATCATCAGCTAATGACTGATAATCCAAAAAATTTATCAGTGAGGTAGGTTTCATTTCAAGGACTAATGGATTTTAAAGTTTAAAACATTGTTATTCTTTAGAGTTCCCAGTCTTAAAGTGTGTACAGGCCAATAATGTTTTTAATAGTACAAATTATCTGTATTAATATTTATGTAATGCAAAATGATCAACATACTCACATATTGGGCATTTGGAAAATATTTACCAATTTTAATAATGTTACATTTTATGTCAGCAAACTACTATTTTTAACTACATTGTAAAGCAACCCTTAATTTCCAAAGGAAATTATTTTTAAAATGGTTTGAGGCAACTTGAATGTTTATGTTTTTGGAATTTATTGCTTTTTTCCCCTGTCACATATTTTATTCAGGTATTTTTGACATTAGTATCTGTATCTTCACTAGAACTATTTTTTGAGCCCATCTAACTGTTTTCCAGAACAAATAATGTTTTGAGTTGTTTGAGATCCTGTGCTTCTTTAATCATATGGGAGGTTGTAATTGTAAATTTTATCCTGGGCCATAGGTGAACATTCACTAACAGTAAGACAGGTGACTTATTTATTCTTTCTAGTCCTATTGCAATATAATTGTGATCTCCACAGTGTAATCATTTACTTAATTGCTTTTAAGGTGATCTTTGAAAAGCTGTTTATAATAACATTCAACACTTTTCAGCTGTGAGTTCATACCCCCAGGAATAATTACCAAATCTGTGGTGTTGTGTTTTATTTTGCCTTTTCTTACCAGTACCATTAGCTAACCTCCCAACCCATTATTATTATTATTATTATTTTTGGCTTTTATAAAGGAGCTTTATTAAGTTACAAATTTACAGTCCTAAGGTCATTAAAGTGTCCAAACTAAGGGATCAACAAGAGGATACCTTCACTGAAGGAAGGCTGATGGTGTCCTGAACACCTCTGTAGGCTGGCAAGGCCTATGGCTGGTGTCTGCTAGTCCTTTGCTCCTGGGTTCTGGTTTCAAAATGGCTTTCTCCAAAATGTCTCTGGGCTTCTGTCCCTCTTAGCTTTTCTCTCTCTCTCTCTCTCTCTCTCTGCTTCGTTCTCCTGGGACATTTCTCTCTAAGCATCTGGGAGTCCTTTCTTAGCTTCTCCAGGGCAAATTCTGGGTTTCATTTCTTAGCTTAGCATCTCCAGATTCCCTTCTGTCTCAATCTCCCAGTGTCTCCAAGTGTCTGGGTCTGTGTTGGCTCTTAGCTTTTCTCCAAAATGTCTCTCTCAGCTTCTCCGTACTCCTTCGCTCTGGGAGCTCTCTTAAAGGACTGCAGTGAACTGGAAGAGCAGGGTCACACCTCCATGGAAATGATCTAATCAGAAGGTCTCACCTGCAGTTGGGTGGGTCACATCTCCATGGAAGCAACCTGATCAAAAGCAAACCCATTATTGATTGAAGCTTTTTCAGCCTAGTGTATCTTCTCCAATAGCATATTTGTTGTCAAAATGAACATCATTGAAAAAATTAGTGAAAACTTTGATATGTAGAATTTCTTCTGTTCTTAGGGATATTGAAGGGGAAGAAAGGCTTAACTTTTAGTTACCTGTGTATTCTACCATGGATTCCAGGCTCCCTTCAGCATTTAACTCTAACACTGGGGCATTTCAAACAACATGCCGATTTAAAAAATGTTTTTCTGATAGTAAAATTATCGTATGTTTATAGTAGAAAATTTAGAAAAATACAGGAAAGCATAAAGAATATAGTAATATACACTTTAACCCTATTACCCGGGAAAAATTATTGGTAATGTTTTGGTCTGTTTTCTAACCATCTGCTCTTCCCACCCCCACTCCCTACCCTCACCCCAGCTGCCAAGAGAATATATATGAGCCAAGGTAGGAATGTTTATATACAAAAGGGAAAACAATACAAAACAAAGCAAACAGAAATGAGGAAAAGTCATAGAAGTTAGGATAGAAAGGCAATCTGGAACTGTATGGTGACTCCATAAATATGTCAAAGACAAAGATTACTTCACCCACCACTATACCATCTCTAGGAGTCCCTGTATCCCTAGATGCCACATCCTCTTGGCCCATCTCTGCCTTGTGGGAAGTAGGAAGAAGAAAGGGAATTGAATGGATACAAACCTCCACTCTTAGAGGGTGCTTTCTGGAAATTCTATGTCTTTTATCCATATGTCCAATGGGCCAAAACTTAGCTATTTCATTGCAAGGATGGCTGGGCACACAGTAGGACTCTTAGAAGGAGAGAGAATATGGGAAGAAATGAAAGAAAATATTTCAATTGATATTGGCAGGAATTATTTCTAGATAGTGGGCTAATGGATGATTTAGTTTTATGTTTATATATATATTTTTTGTAATTTTTAAGTTTTCTATATTAACTTTACAAGAGGCTTTTAAATTGAAGACTTAATTTCTGTAAAAGAATTGAATAAATCAGCCATTTTCATGTGTTAAAGTAATTTAAGTTAAATTATTTTCTTAAAAATAATCTGCATAAAAACAATACTGATATTCTCATTCTGAAGAGAAGTAAACTGATCCTCTAGAAAGGCCAAGAAGTTTGCTGATACCAAAAATTTTAAGAGTGATAAAAACTGTTAAACATTTTTAAAATGTTGATGTTTTAAATCAATGCGTATTGTACAAAGTCACAGTTACTCCCTCAAAGGAAGAGAACTGATGTTTATTGAGACTTTGATATGCCAAATGCATACAGCATGTACTTAAGATTCTGAATCTATTTAATCATCTAAACCAAGGGATTGCAAACATTTTGTCTAGAAACCCAGGTAGTAAATATTTTAGGCTTTGCAGTCCAAGAAGAAAAATTGAGGATAATATTTATCCTTATGATAATTTTTATCCTTATATAACATATATAACATGTATCCTTATATAATAAAAAAAAAAAAAACAAATTTCTTTTTTTCCCAACCATTTAAAGACGTGCAAAACATTGTTATTTCATGGGCCATCCAAAAACAAAAAGTGGGCTGCAGCTTGCCTACCCCTGACAGTATTTCTTGAGAAATAGATACAACACTTCTGGTTGGACTGGAACCACAATTAAAGGTATTCGATTTATGGTTCCTGCATTGAGTATACTTGTGAAATGACGTGCATTTTGTTAAGCTACCAGAAACTACTAAAAAAAACGAGATTTTTTTATCATTCTTCTGTTGTTGAGGCTTAATGCCTAACCACACTGAAAGGGAATAAGTTGGCTGATTTTTCAGTTAACATGATATGATGTTTAAATTGTGATATTTAGTTTGTCAAAGTAAAGTGTACAGAAATAATTTGCTATGAGGTTAGAACTTGCTTTGGGTTGGAAGGTAATAGACTTTACAAAGTTCTTCTAAATAAAATATTTAGAACAAACTTTTCCAGCCTTTAAATGGTATGCTTCCTTGGGCATCAAGGAATACGAGTGGAAATATGAACATTGTTTTGTTAGAGACCTTTTATGTTCTGAACCCATTTAAATTTCTAGTCTCATCTGTTGCTGTTTGCTCCTCATTTCTTTTTTTTTTTTCCTTTTTACTATAAACCTGACTTCCTCAAACACACATTGTTTTCACCATTCCTCCGTGGCTTTGCCCTGCTCTTCCTGTTTCCTTACTCCTGTGTTGAGCTGACTCCCACTCATTCTTCACCTTCCCTGGGAATCCCACCTGGCTGGAGCAGAGAATATGAGTTCTCATATTCTCCCAAGTGTATCTTTCCCCACAGTCCTGGGCAATCACTTCCTGTTTTTCCCACTAGCTCACGACTTCCTTGAGGGCAGGGACTATAGATCTTTTGTCTCCATATTATTGAATCATAACCCAGTCTTGTTCCCTAGGACACTCTCAGTAAATGCTCATTAGATGATTTAATGTATAAATGGTTCTTTGATTTGCCTAACAATGTGTTTTCACTTCTATTCACCTGCCTTTCTACTTCTGAGCAAATGTTTAAATATCAGACTATCATAATGAAGGGAAATTTGCTGCTTCAAATGATCAGACTTCACCTTACTTCATTACTGCGGACTTCTCTCCGAAAGCCTAGAAAGCAGTTTACTTAACTTGCACCCCTTTGCGTGACCAATATAAATATAATTCATTAAAAATAGTAATAATTTGAAATATTTATTGGTAAAAAAGTAGATTGAAAACTGATGGAATGTATAGCTAATGATTAGGAAGTTTTAAGAAAATATTCAACATCAGTCCAAGGTTATAGCCAATTTTTATTAATATATGTTGCCTATGTACAGTGATTTAAATATTTTCTTCTTCTTTCTTCTTTCCTACCCTCTGTCCCTCCCTTCTTTCCTTCCCCATATGTGTTTTGGAGTTGTTTTTTTTTTGTTTCATCCGGTTATGTATCCTTGCTTTCTCTCTCACATTTGGGATGAAAAGCTGATAAATGGCTAAAAACCCTATGTAGAGAGAATCTAAACATGAATAATAAAGCTCTAGACAATCTTTGAGCAGTTTTAGTAGAATTTCTACAAGGAGGTGTCCTCTAAGCCCCACTCAGATGTCCTGTACCTATATCTGAAGGGAATCTCCTCCTTTAAGTCAAAAGTAGCAGTAGTTTTACTTTGAAGGTGTTCCACAGTTGTGAATTACCAGCATCACTCTTTGGGGTCCCATGCCTTAGTTGTCTTCTTCATTCTCTTTGCCTCTAGGTACAAAATCAGAGGATGTTTTGGGGGATCTTTTTCTGCCCCCTAATTCTTGGAAAGGCCTAAATTCAAAAGCAGGGAGTGCTAGGAATTTTCGAAGTCAATGAAGAAAGTTACGATGTCCCTAGAACTGTTGCTACCCTGATTGGAGTAATCAGAAATGGAAATGACCAACTTAGTGCTAAGCCAAATAAACTTCTTAAGTGCTGAGATAGCCCAATTGTTCCAGCCAAAACTGGGCCTTATTACTGACTGCTTTAACAACCCATAAGTTTTGGTGCTGATGTTTTTGAAGGGAGATTCAAGAACCAAGCTGTAATAAGAGAGTTCTGGTCACATTGAAGAGTCTGCCAGAATTTAAATGTGCTCAGCAGAAGAAATGTGTCGGAAATATGGAAACTGGAATTTCAGAACTGCCCCCTTAGAGCTATACCATAAGGAAGAGCTTTTTTTTTTTTTTTTTTTTTTTTTTTTTAGCATTTGGCTGAGCAAGTATTTTCAGAATTGAAATGATACTTGAAATAAATAAAGATGAAATATGCAGGGTTATTTTATTAAAGGCACATTTATTACTGACCTCCCGAGCTCATTTCTGCACTCACTTAATTTCCTGTTGTGCTTTTCAGAGTTTCAAATTCAAAGTGATGGTCTGCAGTTAGCATAGAAGCCAACAAAAAATAAATATCTTCTCATTCCCCTTTCCCATCCCACCACCACCATGTTCATTGGAAGCTTTTAATTTTGTAATATGTACAGAGAAGAATCACAATGTTTTTATTCAGAATAAGAAAGTGGCTGAAAAGGAAATAGTGTGGTCAGTAAAAAATTACAACTCACTTATTTCACATACAGGTAATATTTTTGAAAGGTCGCCCATCTTTTGGCAAGTATGTGGAACAGACAGGACTTATGTTGAAAACCAGCCAAAGAGCCATGTTACATAGGTGTCTGACTTGGGTTTGGATAGCCATTGTTCTGAACAGTCCTGACAGTTTACTAACCAATACCCTGACGGGAAGAATTGAGAATTGCTCTCTACTTTACCGTAGTAGTGTGGAGGCCTGCCTTCCTCTGGGGAGTAAATTGGCAGGTTCTTTAGACGAAATAGCAGGAACCTTCTACCATAGAATCTCACTGACCCGTCATTCCCCAATAGTAATTAGCCATTTGAGGGCAATTTACATCTACCAATAACAGTTTCCCCATTTTTTCCAAAAGCATCTCATTCTAGTCTATAGCTAAGAAATTTAATTTCTACATTTAATTTGTAATTCTTGAGGATGCCATTTTAGCTAATCCAGTTCAATAAGTGACAGCCTGCCCTTCTCCCAGGTACTTCAAAACCAGCTTTAATTTAGATCAGCAGTTCAGGAACAAATTATTTGACAAATACAGGTGGCAGATCATCATTTTTCTCCCTAATATCCATCTGTGGAGCACTTTGAGATTTTGCTAAAATGATACATTGATATGTCTGGTGGGAAGCAGCTTGTCACCCAGAACAGTGGTTACGTAAATGGGAAGCCTGCACTCAGCAGCAAAGGCCACAGGTGGTAGCTCGTAATAAGGCATCTGTGGATGTTAAGGGTTTTTAAGCCATTTGATTTTGTTTTCCCATTTTTCTCCATTCAACCAGGAGTTTTCTTGCTAAGCTAACATCTCATTTCCTGAAAGATTTGTTGTGTTGTTAGAGGTAATGCCTTTACATTTCAAATATACCCAAGAACCGTTTTTATTCTGATGCTTTTTTACAATCACATATATCTAACACTAATATGGATTGTGTGATTTCTTGGGAGGCATAGAACACAGCTTTTATGTAATGCCATATATTTCCTTATTGAACCTGCTATATTAAGGAGAAACAAGCACAATGCAGAGTCTATAAGTAAACTAGTACTCATTTTAGTCAATAAGCAGGATAATTAAAATATAGGCTTTTTATGGAATATAGGTTATGAATCCTAGAATTTCAAGTTGAAGGAGATCTCAGAGTTCGACTAGTTCAGATAACCAGTTGATGAATTAAATCATTATCAAATGGCCATATTGTACCTATTTAATTTCTTCCAGTAATAGAGAACTTACATCCTCTCAAAGAAGCTCATTGCATTTTCAGGCTGCCCCTTGGACTCTGTGTAACATATCCATCAATAGCTAGTGAGCCGGTCTCTCTTTTGCTTTAAAGTGATTCCTGTTTGATTCAGTTCATTCATTCACTGAACATTTATTGAACATCTGCTCTGTGCCAAGCACTGTGCCAGGTGCCAGGGCTGCATGGATGAGGAAAGCACCATCCTTGTTCCCAAAAAGCTCAGAGTCAAGTGGGGGCAGCAGAAAAAAAGTACAGTGTGATAAACGCCATGTTAGGAGTAAACACAGAGTGATACAGGAACTTGTGGACTTCTGGAATCCAGAAAGGCTTTCAGGAAGAAGTTACATTTAAGGTCAGTATCCTGAGTAATAAGTAGAAATTAGACAGGGGACTATGTGGAAGGGAAGCTCATTCTTTCCAGGCTGGGAGAGCAGCACTTGCAAAGGCCTGGAGGCTAGAAGGATCATGTTAACTTAAGAGAACTTTATGGCATTCAGTAGGAATAGAGCCTAGGGTTTAAGAATAGGGGAGGAGTGAAAGAAATAAGTAAGCTGAGGACTTAGGACTTCATCCTTTGTGTTGTAGGGAGCCACTGAATATCTTTCAATAGGAAGACACAATAAAACATTTATTTATATGAAGAAATATATTGGAATATTTATTTTATATGAAGGAACATCTATATCTTTATCCTCAAGGTCTTATCTCCCTATTGAGCTTTATCTCCTCACAACTCCTTTCCATCCCTCATCTATATGGCCCATGGTCCAGCTCTCTTAGGTTACTCACCAGTCCCCAAACATGTCATGTGCTGGCACTTTCCTGGCTCCCTATATTTCCTTATGCTGTTTCCACCACTTTAAATAATCATCTCCTCTTTGCTAACATGTCAATTATTGTACGAGGCCAAACTCTGGTTCTCCATGTAATTTCTCCTATTTGCTTTTATTCAGAATTACTATCCTCTCTGTGAGCTGGCAGCCTCTATGTATTTTTTAAGTACTTGAATTGTGCCCTCTATCAAAGATCTTTATGTAAACATGTCTCCCTATTTTAGTTTCCTTGCCTGCTTAAACAAAAACCACACAATGGTTTAGCTTAAACAATGGGGAATTAATGGCTCATGGTTTCAGAGTTAGGAAAAAAGTTCAAATCAAGGCAACATCAAGGCTATGCTTGTTCCCAAAAGACTGCAGTGATCTAGGGATGGCTGCTGGTGGTCCTTGGTCCTTAGCCTGTCACATGGCAGGGCACATGGTAGCATCTCCTGCTTTCTCCCTTCTCTTCTGGGCCCTGTTGATGTTCATCTTCTGGCTGCTCTCTCTCTCTCTCTGGCTTTCTCTCTCTTTGTCTGAACTTCATACTGCTTATAAAAGACTCCAGTAATAGGATTAAGATCCCTCCTGGGAGGCGGGGCAAGATGGCAGACTGGTGAGCTGTATGTTTTAGTTACTCCTCCGGGAAAGTAGGTAGAAAGCCAGGAACTGCATGGACTGGACACCACAGAGCAATCTGACTTTGGGCATACTTCATACAACACTCATGAAAACGTGGAACTGCTGAGATCAGCGAAATCTGTAAGTTTTTGCGGCCAGGGGACCCGCGCCCATCCCTGCCAGGCTCAGTCCCGGGGGAGGAGGGGCTGTCAGCTCCGGGAAGGAGAAGGGAGAACTGCAGTGGCTGCTCTTATCGGAAACTCATTCTACTGATACAGACTCCAACCATAGATAGACTGAGACCAGACACCAGAGAATCTGAGAGCAGCCAGCCCAGCAGAAAGGAGACAGGCATAGAAAAAAAACAACACGAAAAACTCCAAAATAAAAGCGGAGGATTTTTGGAGTTCTGGTGAACATAGAAAGGGGAAGGGCCCTGAGGCGCATATGCAAATCAAGAAGAAAAGCTGATCTCTCTGCCCTGTGGACCTTTCCTTAATGGCCCTGGTAGCTTTGTCTCTTAGCATTTCAATAACCCATTAGATCTCCGAGGAGGGCCCGTTTTTTTTTTTTTTTTTTTAATCCTTTTTTCTTTTTCTAAAACAATTACTCTAAGAAGCCCAATACAGAAAGCTTCAAAGACTTACTATTTGGGCAGGTCAAGTCAAGAGCAGAACTAGGAGAGCTCTGAGACAAAACGCAATAATCCAGTGGCTGAGAAAATTCACTAAACACCACAACTTCCCAAGAAAAGGGGGGTGTCCTCCCACAGCCATCATCCTGGTGGACAGGAAACACTCCTGCCCATCGCCAGCCCCATAGCCCAGAACTGCCCCAGACAACCCAGTGTGACGGAAGTGCTTCAAATAACAGGCACACACCACAAAACTGGGTGTGGACATTAGCCTTCCCTGCAACCTCAGCTGATAGTCCCAGAGTTGGGAAGGTAGAGCAGTGTGAATTAACAAAGCCCCATTCAGCCATCATTTCAGCAGACTGGGAGCCTCCCTACACAGCCCAGCAGCACAGAACTGCCCTGGGGGGACGGCACTCACCTGTGACATAGCACAGTCATCCCTCAACAGAGGACCCGGGGTGCACGGCCTGGAAGAGGGGCCCACTTGCAAGTCTCAGGAGCCATACGCCAATACCAAGGACTTGTGGGTCAGTGGCAGAGACAAACTGTGGCAGGACTGAACTGAAGGATAAGACTATTGCAGCAGCTTTAAAACTCTAGGATCACCAGGGAGATTTGATTGTTAGAGCCACCCCCCCCTCCCTGACTGCCCAGAAACACGCCCCATATACAGGGCAGGCAACACCAACTACCAGGCAAGCTTGGTACACCAATTGGGCCCCACAAGACTCACTCCCCCACTCACCAAAAAGGCTAAGCAGGGGAGAACTGGCTTGTGGAGAACAAGTGGCTCGTGGATGCCACCTGCTGGTTAGTTAGAGAAAGTGTACTCCACGAAGCTGTAGATCTGATAAATTAGAGATAAGGACTTCAATTGGTCTACAAATCCTAAAAGAACCCTACCAAGTTCAGCAAATGCCACGAGGCCAAAAACAACAGAAAATTATAAAGCATATGAAAAAACCAGACGATATGGATAACCCAAGCCCAAGCATCCAAATCAAAAGACCAGAAGAGACACAGCACCTAGAGCAGCTACTCAAAGAGCTAAAGATGAACAATGAGACCATAGTACGGGATATGAAGGAAATCAAGAAGACTCTAGAAGAGCATAAAGAAGACATTGCAAGACTAAATAAAAAAATGGATGATCTTATGGAAATTAAAGAAACTGTTGACCAAATTAAAAAGATTCTGGACACTCATAGTACAAGACTAGAGGAAGTTGAACAACGAATCAGTGACCTGGAAGATGACAGAATGGAAAATGAAAGCATAAAAGAAAGAATGGGGAAAAAAATTGAAAAACTCGAAATGGACCTCAGGGATATGATAGATAATATGAAACGTCCGAATATAAGACTCATTGGTGTCCCAGAAGGGGAAGAAAAGGGTAAAGGTCTAGGAAGAGTATTCAAAGAAATTGTTGGGGAAAACTTCCCAAATCTTCTAAACAACATAAATACACAAATCATAAATGCTCAGTGAACCCCAAATAGAATAAATCCAAATAAACCCACTCCGAGACATATACTGATCACACTGTCAAACACAGAGGAGAAGGAGCAAGTTCTGAAAGCAGCAAGAGAAAAGCAATTCACCACATACAAAGGAAACAGCATAAGACTAAGTAGTGACTACTCAGCAGCCGCCATGGAGGCGAGAAGGCAGTGGCACGATATATTTAAAATTCTGAGTGAGAAAAATTTCCAGCCAAGAATACTTTATCCAGCAAAGCTCTCCTTCAAATTTGAGGGAGAGCTTAAATTTTTCACAGACAAACAAATGCTGAGAGAATTTGCTAACAAGAGACCTGCCCTACTGGAGATACTAAAGGGAGCCCTACAGACAGAGAAACAAAGACAGGACAGAGAGACTTGGAGAAAGGTTCAGTACTAAAGAGATTCGGTATGGGTACAATAAAGGATATTAATAGAGAGAGGGGAAAAATATGGCAAACATAAACCAAAGGATAAGATGGCCGATTCAAGAAATGCCTTCACGGTTTTAACGTTGAATGTAAATGGATTAAACTCCCCAATTAAAAGATATAGATTCGCAGAATGGATCAAAAAAAATGAACCATCAATATGTTGCATACAAGAGACTCATCTTAGACACAGGGACACAAAGAAACTGAAAGTGAAAGGATGGAAAAAAATATTTCATGCAAGCTACAGCCAAAAGAAAGCAGGTGTAGCAATATTAATCTCAGATAAAATAGACTTCAAATGCAGGGATGTTTTGAGAGACAAAGAAGGCCACTACATACTAATAAAAGGGGCAATTCAGCAAGAAGAAATAACAATCGTAAATGTCTATGCACCCAATCAAGGTGCCACAAAATACATGAGAGAAACACTGGCAAAACTAAAGGAAGCAATTGATGTTTCCACAATAATTGTGGGAGACTTCAACACATCACTCTCTCCTATAGATAGATCAACCAGACAGAAGACCAATAAGGAAATTGAAAACCTAAACAATCTGATAAATGAATTAGATTTAACAGACATATACAGGACATTACATCCCAAATCACCAGGATACACATACTTTTCTAGTGCTCATGGAACTTTCTCCAGAATAGATCATATGCTGGGACATAAAACAAGCCTCAATAAATTTAAAAAGTTTGAAATTATTCAAAGCACATTCTCTGACCACAATGGAATACAATTAGAAGTCAATAACCATCAGAGACTTAGAAAATTCACAAATACCTGGAGGTTAAACAACACACTCCTAAACAATCAGTGGGTTAAAGAAGAAATAGCAAGAGAAATTGCTAAATATATAGAGACGAATGAAAATGAGAACACAACATACCAAAACCTATGGGATGCAGCAAAAGCAGTGCTAAGGGGGAAATTTATAGCACTAAACGCATATATTAAAAAGGAAGAAAGAGCCAAAATCAAAGAACTAATGGATCAACTGAAGAAGCTAGAAAATGAACAGCAAACCAATCCTAAACCAAGTAGAAGAAAAGAAATAACAAGGATTAAAGCAGAAATAAATGACATAGAGAACAAAAAAACAATAGAGAGGATAAATATCACCAAAAGTTGGTTCTTTGAGAAGATCAACAAGATTGACAAGCCCCTAGCTAGACTGACAAAATCAAAAAGAGAGAAGACCCATATAAACAAAATAATGAATGAAAAAGGTGACATAACTGCAGATCCTGAAGAAATTAAAAAAATTATAAGAGGATACTATGAACAATTGTATGGCAACAAACTGGATAATGTAGAGGAAATGGACAATTTCCTGGAAACATATGAACAACCTAAACTGACCAGAGAAGAAATAGAAGACCTCAACCAACCCATCACAAGCAAAGAGATCCAATCAGTCATCAAAAATCTTCCCACAAATAAATGCCCAGGGCCAGATGGCTTCACAGGGGAATTCTACCAAACTTTCCAGAAAGAACTGACACCAATCTTACTCAAACTCTTTCAAAACATTGAAGAAAATGGAACTCTACCTAACTCATTTTACGAAGCTAACATCAATCTAATACCAAAACCAGGCAAAGATGTTACAAAAAAGGAAAACTACCGGCCAATCTTCCTAATGAATATAGATGCAAAAATCCTCAACAAAATACTTGCAAATCGAATCCAAAGACACATTAAAAAAATCATACACCATGACCAAGTGGGGTTTATTCCAGGCATGCAAGGATGGTTCAACATAAGAAAATCAATCAATGTATTACAACACATTAACAAGTCAAAAGGGAAAAATCAATTGATCATCTCAATAGATGCTGAAAAAGCATTTGACAAAATCCAACATCCGTTTTTGATAAAAACACTTCAAAAGGTAGGAATTGAGGGAAACTTCCTCAACATGATAAAGAGCATATATGAAAAACCCACAGCCAGCATAGTACTCAATGGTGAGAGACTGAAAGCCTTCCCTCTAAGATCAGGAACAAGACAAGGATGCCCGCTGTCACCACTGTTATTCAACATTGTGCTGGAAGTGCTAGCCAGGGCAATCCGGCAAGACAAAGAAATAAAAGGCATCCAAATTGGAAAGGAAGAAGTAAAACTGTCATTGTTTGCAGATGATATGATCTTATATCTAGAAAACCCTGAGAAATCGACGATACAGCTACTAGAGCTAATAAACAAATTTAGCAAAGTAGCGGGATACAAGGTTAATGCACATAAGTCCGTAATGTTTCTATATGCTAGAAATGAACAAACTGAAGAGACACTCAGGAAAAAGATACCATTTTCAATAGCAACTAAAAAAATCAAGTACCTAGGAATAAACTTAACCAAAGATGTAAAAGACCTATACAAAGAAAACTACATAACTCTACTAAAAGAAATAGAAGGGGACCTTAAAAGATGGAAAAATATTCCATGTTCATGGATAGGAAGACTAAATGTCATTAAGATGTCAATTCTACCCAAACTCATCTACAGATTCAATGAAATCCCAATCAAAATTCCAGCAACCTACTTTGCAGACTTGGAAAAGCTAGTTATCAAATTTATTTGGAAAGGGAAGATGCCTCGAATTGCTAAAGCCACTCTAAAAAAGAAAAACGAAGTGGGAGGACTTACACTCCCTGACTTTGAAGCTTATTATAAAGCCACAGTTGCCAAAACAGCATGGTACTGGCACAAAGATAGACATATAGATCAATGGAATCGAATTGAGAATTCGGAGATAGACCCTCAGATCTATGGCCGACTGATCTTTGATAAGGCCCCCAAAGTCACCGAACTGAGCCATAATGGTCTTTTCAACAAATGGGGCTGGGAGAGTTGGATATCCATATCCAAAAGAATGAAAGAGGACCCCTACCTCACCCCCTACACAAAAATTAACTCAAAATGGACCAAAGATCTCAATATAAAAGAAAGTACCATAAAACTCCTAGAAGATAATGTAGGAAAACATCTTCAAGACCTTGTATTAGGCGGCCACTTCCTAGACTTTACACCCAAAGCACAAGCAACAAAAGAGAAAATAGATAAATGGGAACTCCTCAAGCTTAGAAGTTTCTGCACCTCAAAGGAATTTCTCAAAAAGGTAAAGAGGCAGCCAACTCAATGGGAAAAAATTTTTGGAAACCATGTATCTGACAAAAGACTGATATCTTGCATATATAAAGAAATCCTACAACTCAATGACAATAGTACAGTCGGCCCAATTATAAAATGGGCAAAAGATATGAAAAGACAGTTCTCTGAAGAGGAAATACAAATGGCCAAGAAACACATGAAAAAATGTTCAGCTTCACTAGCTATTAGAGAGATGCAAATTAAGACCACAATGAGATACCACCTAACACCGGTTAGAATGGCTGCCATTAAACAAACAGGAAACTACAAATGCTGGAGGGGATGTGGAGAAATTGGGACTCTTATTCATTGCTGGTGGGACTGTATAATGGTTCAGCCACTCTGGAAGTCAGTCTGGCAGTTCCTTAGAAAACTAGATATAGAGTTACCATTCGATCCAGCGATTGCACTTCTCGGTATATACCCGGAAGATCGGAAAGCAGTGACACGAACAGATATCTGCACGCCAATGTTCATAGCAGCATTATTCACAATTGCCAAAAGATGGAAACAACCCAAATGTCCTTCAGCAGATGAGTGGATAAATAAAATGTGGTATATACACACGATGGAATACTACGCAGCAGTAAGAAGGAACGATCTCGTGAAACATATGACAACATGGATGAACCTTGAAGACATAATGCTAAGCGAAATAAGCCAGGCACAAAAAGAGAAATATTATATGCTACCACTAATGTGAACTTTGAAAAATGTAAAACAAATGGCTTATAATGTAGAATGTAGGGGAACTAGCAATAGAGAGCAATTAAGGAAGGGGGAACAATAATCCAAGAAGAACAGATAAGCTATTTAACGTTCTGGGGATGCCCAGGAATGACTATGGTCTGTGAATTTCTGATGGATATAGTAGGAGCAAGTTCACAGAAATGTTGCTATATTAGGTAACTTTCTTGGGGTAAAGTAGGAACATGTTGGAAGTTAAGCAGTTATCTTAGGTTAGTTGTCTTTTTCTTACTCCCTTGTTATGGTCTCTTTGAAGTGTTCTTTTATTGTATGTTTGTTTTCTTTTTAACTTTTTTTTCATACAGTTGATTTAAAAAAGAAGGGAAAGTTAAAAAAAAAAAAAAAAAAAAAGATGTAGTGCCCCCTTGAGGAGCCTGTGGAGAATGCAGGGGTATTCGCCTACCCCACCTCCATGGTTGCTAACATGACCACAGACATAGGGGACTGGTGGTTTGATGGGTTGAGCCCTCTACCATAAGTTTTACCCTTGGGAAGACGGTTGCTGCAAAGGAGAGGCTAGGCCTCCCTGTATTTGTGCCTAAGAGTCTCCTCCTGAATGCCTCTTTGTTGCTCAGATGTGGCCCTCTCTCTCTGGCTAAGCCAACTTGAAAGGTGAAATCACTGCCCTCCCCCCTACGTGGGATCAGACACCCAGGGAAGTGAATCTCCCTGGCAACGTGGAATATGACTCCCGGGGAGGAATGTAGACCCGGCATCGTGGGACGGAGAACATCTTCTTGACCAAAAGGGGGATGTGAAAGGAAATGAAATAAGCTTCAGTGGCAGAGAGATTCCAAAACGAGCCGAGAGATCACTCTGGTGGGCACTCTTACGCACACTTTAGACAACCTTTTTTAGGTTCTAAAGAATTGGGGTAGCTGGTGGTGGATACCTGAAACTATTAAACTACAACCCAGAACCCATGAATCTCGAAGACAGTTGTATAAAAATGTAGCTTATGAGGGGTGACAGTGGGATTGGGAATGCCATAAGGACCAAACTCCACTTTGTCTAGTTTATGGATGGATGTGTAGAAAAGTAGGGGAAGCAAACAAACAGACAAAGGTACCTAGTGTTCTTTTTTACTTCAATTGCTCTTTTTCACTCTAATTATTATTCTTGTTATTTTTGTGTGTGTGCTAATGAAGGTGTCAGGGATTGATTTAGGTGATGAATGTACAACTATGTAATGGTACTGTAAACAATCGAAAGTACAATTTGTTTTGTATGACTGCGTGGTATGTGAATATATCTCAATAAAATGATGAATAAAAAAAATAAAAAAAAAAAAAAAAGAAAAATAGGGGAAGGAAACAAACAGATAAAGGTACCCAGTGTTCTTTTTTACTTCAATTGCTCTTTTTCACTCTAATTATTATTCTTGTTATTCTTGTGTGTGTGCTAATGAAGGTGTCAGGGATTGATTTGGGTGATGAATGTACAACTATGTAATGGTACTGTGAACAATCGAAAGTACGATTTGTTTTGTATGACTGCGTGGTATACGAATATATCTCAATAAAATGAAGATTAAAAAAAAAAAAGACATAATGCTGAGCAAAATAAGCCAGGCACAAAAAGAGAGATATTGTATGTTACCACTAATGTGAATTCTGTGAAAAATGTACAATGTTTTATACTGTAGAATGTAGGGGACCTAGAGATACCAATTAGTGGAGGGGGAATGATAATCTAATAAGAACAGATAAACTATGGAGGGTAATCTCAATGTTATGGGAATGCTCAGGAATGATTATGGTTTGTAAACTTTCTTGGATATAGTAAGATCAAGTTGGAAGCAATAGAGTTATTTTAGGTTTTTTTTTTCTCTTATTCCTTTGTTTTCTTAGGGGTTGTTAATTTTCTTGGGGTATGGAAGGAACATGTTGGAAGCAATGTAGTTATTTTAGATTATTTGTTTTTCTTATTCCTCTGTTTGGACATGGTTTATTAATTTTCTTGGGGTATGGTAGGAACATATTGGAAGCAAAGTAGTTATTTTAGGTTATTTGTTTTCCTTAATCCATTGCTTTGTTTGAAATGTTGTGGGGTTTTTTTGGTTGTTGTTTGCCTGTTTGTTTTTAATTTTTTGATAAACAAAGTTAAAAAATTGAAAAAAAATCAGTAGAAAAATGGGAGTAAAACTAAATGACAAATAGGGTGGGATGGGGGGATGGTTTGGGTATTCTTTTTTCACTTTTATTTTTTATTCTTATTCTGATTCTTTCTGATGTAAGGAAAATGTTCAGAAATAGATTGTGGTGATGAACGCATAACTATATGATCATACTGTGAACAGTTGATTGTATACCATGGATGACTGTATGGTTTGTGAATATATTTCAATAAAACTGAATTTAAAAAAAAAAAAAAAAAAAAAAGATCCCTCCTGATTGAGGTGGACCACACCTTAACTGAAGTAACCTCATCAAAAGGACCTACTTACAATGGATTCACATCCACGATAATGGATTAAGTTTAAGAATATGTCTTTCTGGGATACATACAGAATCAAATCATGACATTCCATCCTCTGGACCCCAAAAAAACATGTTCTTTTTACATGCAAAATACATTCATTCCATCACAAAGTCCTAAAAGCTAAGTCATTTCAGTAACAATGTTGCGTTCAAAGTTCCTCCAAATCGGTTATAAGTGTCATCTGTCCTAAGGCACAATTCCTCACAGTCTGTGGACCTGTGAAACCTAGAGAACAGGTTACTTGCTTCCAATATACAAAGGAGGGACAGACATAGGGCAAAACATTCCCATTCCAATAGGGAGAAATTGGAAGGAAAACAGGGCTCATGGGTCCCAAACATCTCTGATATCCAACAGAGCAAACTCCATTATATTTTAAGGTCTGAGAGTCATCTAAAGATTGATGTTTTGTCCTTCCAGCCTGATGGAGTGGCAGCCTCACCACCTCCAAGCACTTGTGCAGAGGCCATGCTCTCCCCAAACAAAGGGGTGAAATCTCCACCCTCTCCAAGCATTGAGGTGGTGGCCAGGCTCTGCACCAACGCTGAGACACAGGCCCCACCATTTCTGAATGTTGGAGTTGCAGCACTCTCCCTGCACAATAGGGCAGAAAGCCTGCCCTCTTCAAGCGCTGGGGCAGACGTGCCGTTTCCACACACATGGGTGAGCCCACTCTCTTGGCCCAACTTTGGTCCACACCTCAGTTTCCACAGTTCTGTTGTTGAAGTCAGTCTTCCTTTAATTTGTTCCTTATCTGTCCCTTTCAGTCCAGAATAGCATCGCTTCCACTCACACAGCTTTGCATGTAGTTCACAGGGGCCCAAATCATCAATTTCTGGTTTCTTTGTGCCCAAGAGTTCATTTCTCAACTTATCCCTTTCTTCTCTCATTTCACTATAAGCTGCAAGAAGAATTCAGGTCACACTCTCCACATTTAGCTTGGAAATCTCAGCTAAGTATCCAGGTTCATTGCTTTCAAGTTCTGCCTTCTATCCAACATCAGAACTCAATTTTGCCAATTTTTCTCCCACTTTGAAACAAGGATTGCCTTTCCTCCAGTTTCCAATAATGTATTCATCATTTCCTTCTAAGGTCTCACTGGAAGTACATTTACTATCCACATTTCTACCAACAGGCTCTTCAAAGAAATGTGGGTCTTTTCTATCAAGTACCTCAAAATTTTTCCAGTCTCTACCCATTATCCAATTCCATTTTCTTTTGAATTTGCAATAATAACATCCCACTCTTCTGGTACCAAAATCTGGTTTAATTTCCTTTGCTACTCAAGCAAATACCATGCAGTGGTTCAGCTTAAACAATGGGAATTTAATGGCTCATGGTTTTGAGGTTAGGAAAAGAGTCTAACACAAGGCATCGTCAAGACTACGCTTTCTCCCTAAAGACTGTGGCATTCTGGGGCTGGCTGCTGGCGATCCTTGGTCCTTAGCTTGTCACATGGCAGGGCACATGATTGTATCTTCTGCTTTTTCCCTTGTCTTCTGGGTTTGTTGATGTTCAGCTTTTGGTTACTCCATCTGTGGCTTTCTCTCTGTCTGAATTTAATTCTGCTTATGAAAGACTCCAGTAGTAGTTGATTAAGACCCATCCTGATTGAAGTGTGCCACACCTTAACTGAAGTAACCTCAACAAAAGGTCCTAACTTATAACAGGTTCACACCCACAGGAATGGATTAAGTTTAAGAACATGTTTTTCTGGGTTACATACAGCTTTCAATGACCACACTCCCCAGCCAGATTTTAGGCTCTTATGAAGACAATGAATGACTCTTCTTTGCATCTTCCCAGTGTAAGGAAGATGTTTTAACCATAGCAGTTAACTTAGTATATGTGTTTGACTTTGGGGACATCAGGTTTTTCATCATCAAAGTAGGGGAGAGAGTTGCTACGTTAAATGAGGTTATTCAGATTTATGCGTGTAAAATACTGAGCAGAACATCTGGCACAGACTAAGCATTCAGAAAATACAGCTACTTTGAAAATGATGATGGCAATAATTGTCCCTAAATATTTTGAATAATTAAATGACTGTTGTCCCAGATTGCAAGTTTAATTAATGTGATAACCTTACTCATCTTTGAAGAACATTAATTAATTTCTTCTTTTTATTTTAATAATTGTGGGACAGGGAAGGCTGTCATGTTCTTAGAATTACTTTGCGTGAACTACATTTGCTTTATCCTGTGTGATTTGGGTGGCATTAGCAGGAGCAGTGGTGATGTTAAGGTATCTTTTCTCCTTTTTAAGTAACTCAAAGCTGGGATTCCTCAAAGGGACCTTAAAGACATGCCTTCCTTTTCTGATTAGATAATGGTAATCTGCTGTGAACCAGGAAGTTGGTAACCTAATAAGTTACAGTTATATCTAAACAAAGAGCAAACGTGAGAGGATCTGCTCTAAGCAAATATAGGCTCCAGCATATTAACTCTGAAAAAACCATTCTGCTTACCTGGTAAGAATTTTTACTTGCATTTGGTTTTTCTTTGCATTCTGTCATTTGTTCATAACTGTAGGTGAGTTTTTCATTGCTAGGTTCTTTTTTTCAAATAACCGGTATATATAGTTATAAACTGTACAGATACAAATTGGATTTATTAGAGTAGTATACAATTTTTAAAGAGAGGTTAAAAAAAAACCTTCTAATTTCTGGTGCAGTTGAATTTTCTGATTCATTTAGAAATGTCATAAATGTATGCTGTGACTGAATTTGTTTTGACTGAGCAAATGTTCAAACAATTAAAATAAAAAGCAAACTATGATGGACTCTCTGGTTTCAAATGTGTACCTCTAGGACTCTGAAACCGCACAGATTTTTGGCTAACACAGATCACATGTGAGTCAGCTGCACTCCCTGATTGGCTAAGTGTCTCCAGCCACATTGACTCACACGTGTGCTATGGGCTTTACATACAGATTGCATTTGATCCTTACAGTAGTGCCTGAGGTAGGTACTATGATCACCACAGGTCCACCAGTTACAAATAGTAAAAACTATGACTCTGGGAACTGTATTATATGCAGATAATGCTCCCAGCTGATGACTGAGTGCTAGACAGCACATTTTCTGGGACCCAGTCCAACTTGTGTGAAGCTTAAACCAGTGGAAAGAGGCCATTTGTTGTACGAGAAGATGGCTGAATGGTGACACCATTTCCTATGGGCTTCTAGCTACTTCTTCTTTTTGACCTTCTTGTGTGGTTCTGGTGGTCCTGATGAGTGATGGCATGTTTCATGGCATTAAGTTTGCTACTTGTTTATGCATAAAGAAAAAAGGTCCATGCTTTGTATTTAAGTGGAATTTAGCAACCATTTTGAGACTGCCACTAGAGTTCTGTGTTGAATAATAAAGTTTTATATGTATAATTTTTAAGTGCTTGATTTTTTTCCCTCCTAACCTATATGCAGATGTGTTGGTGTTTGTATGTATGTCATATACTATATGTTATATGATATTTATTTTAAGAAAGAGCATTCATGAAACTGTTATTCTTTTGTTACCAAAATAGGATATTATCAAGAAGTAGTAAGTTTTCTGTTATTTAAGATCTTTCTAACCTAGTGTTAATCTAATGCTTACTCTAAGAAATTTAGAAAAATTTAATATTTTCAAAAAAATCAGAAAACAAGTCAAGGTTCTCCAGAGCAACAGAATTAATTGTTAATATACAAATATATACGTCCATAAGAGATTTATGTTAAGGTATTGGTTCACACGATTGTGGGGCCTAGCAAGTCTGAATTCCATAGGGCAGGGAGAAACCTGAAAGTTCTGGTAGGAATGATGTTGAGGTCTTGGGACTGAAATTCTTAGACGAAACTGGAAGGTTGGAAACTCAGAGAAGAACAAAGGGTATAAGCTTGAGACAGAATTTCTTGCTCTTTCTGGAAACCTCAGTAATTTGCCCATAAGACCCCTAAGTGACTGGACAAGGCCAACCCACATTCTCAAAAGTAATTTCCTAGACTTAAAGTCAATAATTTTAGATGCTAATCCTATTCACAAAACAACTCAACAGCAGTACCTAGGCCAGTGTTTGACCAAACAACTGAATACCGTAAAATTAACCATGGCGACAACTATGATGCAGAACATCACTTGATAGATATTAACAGAACTGTGTTGAAGGCTTTGGTAGCTATTGAGATCAAATGATGTCTAAGAAGGCAATTATAGTATTATAGTTTAGATCATCACTAAGTAAACTACAGACGTAAAACTTCCAATGCATTTATTTTTTTTATTTAAAAAGATTTTGAAATTAATAAATTTTAATTCAATTTAATTTACAAATTGATTTTATAAGTCATTTCTTTTACACATTAAAAATTTATTTTATGTGCTTTTGTTTATCAGAGAAAAGAAAGTTCATGTGATCAGAATAAATATGTCAGCATGGCCACCACTTTGTGTCTCTGCACACCGGGTCAGGCTGTAGCAATTTTGTTGCCATGGTGACCATTTCAAATCTAGTTTAATAGTCTTTGTAAGCACCTTAATATAAAAGCACTTGTTTTTCAACCTTATGTCCTCAAACCAGTCTAGTGACTTAATTGAAATAAGAGTGTTTGGAGGGAAAAGGGCAGGTCAAATCTTTAAAAAACAGCAGCCACTTCCCTAATATGGTGTTCAGTTTGAATGTCATCTATCCATTAAGTCTAACATGCTGAAATAAAGGCTACACCCCACACTGAGCTGGTGGAGATGAGCATGGTACTGCCTGGCTCTGAGCAGGGAATTCCAACTCTAATTCTTGCCACCACCTTCTCTTGGCTAGTGACCCAACTTGTATTTTGAATGCACACCAAATGCTTTCCTTTCACAGAGAAGTACTGCATTTGAAACAAAATTCTATATAGGGCGTTTGTTAAATGTGTCTATGGAGGCCCCTGATTTAGTTTGTACCTTTTCTATTTAGAATGAATTTTTTTTTCTCATTTGAGAGAAGCAAGTGAGTCGAGAAAAAAGGAGGAGTAAAAATTCAGAGAAAAAATGGCATCTTGATATTTAGTTCTTATAAGTATTATGCATTTTCCTATATTCACAGCATTTGCTCATGGTGAAAAAATAGATATGTTGTATTACTTAATTTAAATGAATAGCCTCTTTATTGTTATTGTTCTCTTTTTTTTTCATTTTTTTGTACCATTTGTCAAAAAGGAAGAAAAATTAATAGAATGACATATATCCAAGATTTTGCAATGACACTGCTTGTATAATGAGCCGTCATTCTAATGACAGATTTTGGGGAGGGCAGAAACTATTAAGTGTGCTCAATGACTGTAATGCAACTGCTAAGTACAGAAATGTGAAAATGTGAATGAAGTGTGCATTTTAGAATTGAAAAGAGATGTGGTACTTGAAAATAAAATTTGTAGTGAGTAAATGGGTTGAAAGATTATGAAGTGAATGAAAATACAATAGGTTATGCAAGCAGTTCCTATCTTAAAACTTTTGTCCTAATGATAAAATATATAGTTTTAAAAATATCTTGAGAGATTTTTTATTCCTGGGTTCACTAACTTTAATAGATTTTATTTGTATCTGTGACTAGATTTATCAATTTTAATCACATTGGCTACCATCCACAAAATAAAATATGTGTTTATACCTTAAGTATATTACTAAATAGCATGGAATTCTTCTTTTCTTAGGTTTTGGCAGTGGGGATAGATGTGGTTCATTAACATGAAGGATGAAGCAACATCAGGCTTTGACACCGAGTCTGGAGAAATGTCAAGGGCTAACAGCAATGCAGGTCAATAAAAGCCATAAAGTTAAATACAAGGTCAAGGCTAAATTGGGAGGCTGGGGGAGGAAATGTCATATCAAAGACAAGAACAGGAAATCACACGTGATCCAATCAAAATGAAGTCTGCTGAACAGTTTGCCTTGACAGTGTTTATTGTTCCGCAGTAAAATATATGTAATGGTTCTTGCTTGAGGATGCAAAGAAACACTTCACATGGTGAGACTGAGTTAAATTTCAGTCACATCATCATATATTATTTTATTGGTTATCCTGTATTGATCTGATCCAGCTTATATTAAAGTTAATGTGAAGAAAAATAATTCTAAATTGGCTTTATGTCCAAACTTAAATGTGTGGTAGTCAAATTTTCCTCCTCCATACACTAACCTCAAAATACCCTTGTGGTCTCTTAGGCTACTTATGCAGATATTGCTCTTATCCAAGTCCAGTAAAAGACTGCTTCACCTAAAGCTAATGTACACTTTTCTGCTTCCATACTTTTTTCCCATGCCATTCTTCATGTCCAAGGTATCCTTTCCCTTTCCAGATATTATCTTTCCAGATGGTAGTCCTCCTTCAACGGCTCATTCAAGCAGTACCTCCCACGTTAGGGCTTTCCTGATTACCTCATTCAAAGTTGCTAGAGAATTAATTATCTGTATTAAATTGTGCTTAAGAATGTTGGCTTTTTTAGTTGTAAGCAACAACTTTATCAACCCTGGATTAAATTATTTACACCCAGGATGTTCTACCTCTCCCTACTTTCCCTAAGTTTTAGAAAGTCCTTACACGGTGGTTTCCTTGCATGTAAAATGTGGGAATTAAATTAATAGCCTTGTTACAAAGTTGGTGTGAAGATGAAACAAGCTTGACATAGAAATAAGCCACAAATTAATGATAGTTTTTATCGTTACCAACATGACTCTTATCTTCGCCAGCCTTCTACATGCATTACCTCTTTAAAATAGGATGTTGGCTTCTTGAGGACATGAAATGTGGTTTCACGTATGATCTCGCTTTTTGTTATAAGATTGTTTCCCAACACACATGAGTAAATCAACTTTGTCTTTAAGAATGTGGTCACTCTTGGTATTTTTAGTTTTATACTACCTTCAGTGTATGTAATATTTTACAGTTGACAAGATATTTTCATTGTTCTTTGTTTGGGCTATATTCCCCACAGTGTCCTTTATAAAAAGTACTTAACATATATTAATTGAATGTTACAGTTCTTGTGTCTGAACAGATGTTTCTTAGAAGAGCTTTCAAAAGAAAAGTGTGGATTCATTTTGCCATTTACCTTTCGCTCTGATTGTTTGCAAATAAATCACATAACAACTTATATACCTTGGATCCTGAATAACTGTCTAAGCACCTGCTCTTTAATGATGAGCAAACAGCCCAAATTTACCCAGAGAGATGTTTATGTTGAAGGTGTTGAGAGCTGAATGCCACCTGTGTTTCTTGCTAAAATAATTCACGGATAGTGCTACCTCTTTAAGTGACTGAGGTTCTCAGTTCCTTCTTAGACCAAAGCTTTTGTTTGATCAGCAAAGTGAGGAAACTATTTTGCTTTTCATTCCTGCTCCTCTGTTGAAGCACTAACAAATAGCAGAACAGCCAAACACAGTTAAAAATCATTAACTTGTGAAAATCCTTGAATATGTGCCTCAACTCTATTGGGGTTTCATGATATAATTGATGCTGACAAAACTCAACTGGTCATTCGTCTTCACCATTATCAAATAAATGAAGGAAGAATGGAAATAGTTCCCCAGATACTGGGGATCTGTTAGATCTAAAATGAATTTTTTTAAAAGCTAAGTTCTAGTGCATCAAAACTATCAGAGGCTTCTAAATTGTCTTTCTCTGCCACCATATTAACATATTTAGATAATATGTAGATTTTTGTCTCTGCATACTCCTTTATTCATTAATAGTCATAGAATATGACAGTTTGTTCTTTATACCCATGAGTGTTAGGAAATATCTACGCCAGCGCTCACTCTCAGCAAAAATATCTATTTCCTTTTGCTGAGACTTCACTCTGTTTCAGTTTTGTATCTTGCTTATTCTATGAAGAAAATAAAGTTGAATTTGAACAGGATATTGAATTTGAACAGGATACAAATTTCACAGTAGCAGGATTTGAAAGCTAAAATGTTCTAATTAATAATAATGTATAGATAAGGAAAGCAGATATTTATTGTAGAAAATATTATCTGTATTTACTAATTTTTTGTATCTTTATATTGAATTGCTTATGTATTGTTTGCCTTAGAGATGCAGAATTATGGGATGTTTGAGAGCATGACTTCTGCAGGTAGCCTGGAGTTCAAATTCCAACTCTGCTACTTTCTAACTATTGATTTAGGCATGTTGTATAATCCTGCTCAGTCGTTTTTCTCCACTCTAATATGAATTATTGACAGAATCCACCTCCTATGATGTTTCTTGGGGAATTAGTGATAAAATGCTCCCAAAGCATTTAGCATACGATCTGGCACATGAATTATGCTAAATAAATTGTTGCTATTATTTATCAATTAAATCTTTCAGAAAAGCGTCAGGTCTTTAAAATAAATCCTAGTGAAGTGTTGCTTTCTATTCTTTATTTTATAGTTTACTATGTTCTTTTTTTAAGAAAAATAAAAGTATCTTTGCAATTGATCACTTGAAGGATCAATATCTCCAGCTTTGGGACAACAAAGTCCAGGTTCTGGATGCTGTGGACCTGCATTACTGTAACTGCCAGTTGTATTTCGACATGGCTGAAGGCTGGACTATGCCATTATCCTGTGACAGTGTTCGATTCCCTTTGGCATCATCTCTAAATTGCTTTAAAATGATTTGAAGATAGGAGTTCATAGTAAGGAATTTCTGAAGTAGGATTGTTGGACAACAGTAGTTACTTTGGAAGTGAACGGATGTGATTCTCAAATGGAAATACCTGTTTTGAAGTTGGGTCATAAATTAGTTTGCAATAGTGTTAACTCAGGAAGCATAAAAACATACACAGTTAATGCTGCCAAAAGTCAGTGATGTGCAGTCTGTCTTCAGGGATCATCTTTTTATCCTGCCCACCCCATCCCCCACCCCTCGACAGCATAAAATAAAGTGGGGTAGGGTGAAATCAGGTGAGATGATCACAAGGGCTGTATTCCAGTAGCCTCCCAGCGACTCACTGATGGCATCTAACAGCATCAGGTACCTTGGCCTCCTGGTATCTTGGGTTTTCATGTCTGAAAGGAAGGCCAGTGCTTGTCATCTGTGAGGCCCCTCCTATCTCTCTGACATTCTGTAGTCTAATCCCTAAAATAATCTAGCTGATTTAGAGCTATGTTGTCACAATGTACCTGTCATTATGAAACAAACAATGCCATATGTCACTCAAAGCCACAAATGAGAGAACAGAGTAGTGATTGAAACTGAAGCACATATGCCTGGGATCTCTCTCTCTCAAAAAAAAAAAAAAAAAAAAAAAAAATATATATATATATATATATATATATATATATATATGTATATGTATATATGTTACAGAATGAGAAGGAGAGCAAGAGGCTCAGAGGTTGACTATTATAAGCATATTTCATCATTTTTGAAGTAGAAAACCTCTGATTTTTAAATCTCTAAATGTGGTAGCTTACTAAAATTTAAAGAGAGAAAAGTAAAATGTGTAGTTACCTATCGCAAATGATTCTCCAGATGATGTAAATGCTTTTATATAAAAATCATACTGATCTGTAAATTATAGAAAACATTTAAATGAGTTTTCCCCCCTTTAAATTGGCTAAATTAAGCTGATTTTAATGAGTTTTCCTCGTTCCCCAATTCATAGACTGACAGTGTGAGCTGTGTCAAAACTTTATTTCCTTGTTTAAAAAAAGGTATACCCCCTTTGTTGCTCTGTTTTTACAAGTTTTAAATGTATATTAAATACATGCTTTTGTGCATGATATGCTTCATGATTTTTAAAATATTTACCATTTACACATCCTTGTCCTTCTGTGTTTCCTTAGCCTTTTCATAGAGAAGAAACCACTAGAACTGATATCCAGACAATCAGTCCCAGGAAAATCCCCAGCATAGCAATAGGAAATATTCAAAAGTAAAGCCCAGAGAACATATGCCTGTGGCTCCTGCTAGATTTCAAGGGTGTGTGCATTTATTCTAATCAATAAATAAATATCCACTAGTTGGATATTTTTATCCATTTTTTTTTCTAAATATACTATTTGGTGGGCCTCAGATTAAAATGTTGGTATCTAGGATTGTGTGATTTATATAAACATATTCAAATTTATATAACATGGGGAGAAAAATTAGATTGAAAATGACCCCCAGGAGCGTGTAATACTGTTATCTACTGGGTAGAGCCCAAGGTGTTGGCAAACATCCTCCATTGCCCAGGACAGCACCTGCTTCCCACTCCACCCTTCACCCCAACAAAGAATCATCCAGCCCAAATCGTCAGCGGTGCTGTGGTTAGGAAAACCTCAGTAAAGGAGAAACAGAGGAATGAGAAAGGGGTGGATAGGGGCGGTAGGGCAGGAGCCAAACCGCTCCAAGTATATATTTTACATCATTTTTTCTTTGATGCCTTTAAATGCATTACATGTTCAGAAAATTAATATTAAAAGCTAATAAAATGCAAAGATTTAGAGTAGCAGCTTTTACTCTTTCTCATTAAATACTTTAGTAAGAATAAACGTCAGGCATGCCTGGAATTCTTTGACATTTTCCCCAGTTTGGTATGTGCAGTGGCTATGTGAGGTGGCTCAAATAGGTAGTTCTTTAGAACAGCAGGTAGTGAATTGTATTAGAGGGAAAACAATGATTGTGAAGTGAATGAAGTAAGAATACCTAAGAAAAAATACAACATTCTGTGTAAGGAACAATTTAAATAGTCCTGAGAATCTAGGAAAAGATACCTATTGTTCTTCTTGATTCTTCATTAAATAATCCTTCACATATGGCATATGCATTTTCAAATCTGTCTTTTAAGAAAAAGAGCACTTGAATTTCCATGTCTCTATCACATAGTTACAATTAAAAATAGTTAATTTGCCATCTAATGGGCACTTATGTAGATATATATGTACTGGTCAATATTCTGAAAAAGCAGAATTTTCTCTTAGTAATATTATGATAGGTATTTTTTAAAAATAAATGAGGAGTGAAGGTATTTTAGATAGACTTAATAATGGCAAAAGTTGGGATTGGTATTACAGACCCTGCGGGACTCCAGCAGTTTCTTTGTTTAGTGTCTTAAGAACCTAGAAGAATTTCAGAAAAGACAATACATATGTAAGGGGATGGGATATCTTGGATGTTTCAGGAGCAAATACAACAGGAAGAGCCAAAGTAAGCAAGGGAGAGATTTTTGGTTCAGAATACTGTAGTAAAAACAAGGTGTTTTTCTCTTACTGAAAGTCTTAGCAGTGAAATGAGATATACAAGAAGCCACCTTGAGAAGTGAGTTCGGATAGTACCTAGAGCTATTAAATGATAGCCTCAATTAGCTTTCTTCATTCCCATCAGACAAGGTCTACCATTACATTACTATACAGAATTTTATGTGAAGAAATTAAGAAAATACAAAGCACTAAGTTAGAAAAATGATCCACTAAAGACAGCTGATTAAAATTATTAGCATTTATTATTGACAGTGTTTCTGAAGATCCTTTTACAGCCAAGAGTACATTGAATAAATACATAGTTCATGCAACTTTGCAGCTGTTCTCCTTTAAACCATACCCTTGCTAAGAGACATGATTGTAGCTTGCTCTATTTTATGTTGTGCTGATTATATTATAAATAATTAGGGAAGGAATTTTCTTTTGTTGATGACAACCTCCTCTGTCAGTCACTTGGTCTAGCAATATTCCTCTCTTTAAACTGGGCTACTGAACAAGGCCAAATTTAGTGAAGTCAAATTTCAAGTTTATTAGCTACTAATTGAAACCTTGCCCTAGGTTTTCAAGTAATTTGAGCAGTCATTGATACATTGGATTTCTCTATGCTGACAACCAGTTACATTAAGTTTAGGGCATGGTGGAGGAGAGAATGGAAGGTAAAAATACAGAATACTTTTGGAAGTCCTTTGATACGTAGAAAATCATAATTTACATATTAATGTTTGGATTAGCTACAACAGCCAAGAGCAAATAGAGCTGACACTGTTCCCACTGTACTGGCTATGTAAATTTTGCAGTATGCCTCAACATTTGACTTTTAAAAAAAAATCTTATATACATACTCCAGCCATCCCTCTCAAATGCCCTTCATTTTTCCCTATCCCAAATCATGGCATAAGGTAAAAATGGATAATACATTGATTTCCATCTGACTCAAATTTTGAGGCTCTGTGTGATTCAGTGCACAGTCATTTTAGAGAAGAGGCTGTAGGATTGCTGAGAGAGTTTTTGTCTACATATCTCTTACAAAGTAATCTCACATGTGTTATGTTCACATTTACATGCCAAATGAAGCCAGGAGGCTGCCTTGGGTGATGGTGGCCGCAGAGATAGGGGAGTGGAGGGTGGGGTGACCCTCACAGGGGATTGGCCAACATGAGCAGAATGGGGGGCATTATGCACAGGCTTTTCTCCTTGTTAATGAGGAACAAAAACTTGTTTAAGAATTGGGAAATGGTTATATATTTTTAGGGTGCAGTTTTGAAAACAAAACCTAGATATTCATTAAGCAAGGGTTTCCTATCATTTCAGTTCCTCAAATGAAAACATCTTCAACTAAAATGCTCTCTAGCAAAATTGACTACAACATCAGAGCTTTCAAGCAGTTTAGCACGAGAGCATGAGGGTGTCTAACTTAAGGCAAAACCAAATTGTTTTATCCCACTTGCCCATCATAATAATGGGTGGTTCATCTGAAGAAGTGGCTAGTTAGTCATAATTGATTTTAAGCTCTATGAAGGCAGGGGGTTTTGTCTACATTCATGCACTTTTGTATCCCCAATGCTTAGACCAAATATTAAAATAGAACAAACATCTAGGGAGGCAATGTTTTAACTGAAAAATGAAACTAAGGCTTATAATGCTGAATAAGTATCTTGTTTTTCAACAGAATAAATATTATGAGTAAACCTAACTCTTGCTCTTCTGTAGAACAAAACTTAAATAAAATTTTCCATATATCACTTGTATGTTTTTTCCAATATGAATGTAAACTATAGAAGCTGAGCAGAAATCCTTTTTTTTTTTCTTTTTTTTTTTTCCTTCTCCTTCTTAAAGTGTATAAGCAAAATCAGGCTGGGATAAGAAGGCATTTTCTGAAATCACTTCCTTGTTTCTCAGTTTTGTAAAGTTCTTCTGGACTTGCAGGAGCTGTTCTGCAGTATTGATAATGCTCTGGAAACCTATATACAGTTAATTTGCACAGATGCCCAGGATGGAAAAAAATTTTCCTTGTAAGAACTAGTTTAATAGATTAGTAGAGTCTGCCAAGAGTGCTTTGATGAGAAGGGTTTTAGAGCCTTCTGCGGTCTCAGAAATAAAGACTGACATGATCAATTGGCTTTTCTAACATGTGAAGAGTCCTGGAAGGCATAGGCATATGTTCCAGGCATTTGCCATCCCTGATTTATGAAACCATATCACTAGGTTATTTATGATCTTAATGTGCTGGGAAAAAAAAAGTCTTAGGGCAAATTTAAGCTTTATAGATATATAGATGGATGGATGGATGGATGGATAGATAGATGGACAGATAGATATAGATAGATATTGATAGATAGAAAGATATTGATAGATACCAAGAAAAAGAGGAGACAGAAACATGGTTCTTTAAATTGAGTAACAATATTGTATTGTTTGGGGAGCAGATACTATATTGCTAACATGTAATCAGGTAGCTGCTCCTTAATCTATCACAGTTCCGTGTGGTAGCTGTGATATCCACATTTTACAGATGAGGGAAATGAGGCTCAGCATACGTGTTCTTGGCACTCACAGAGGTGAGAAACTGAGCCAAAATTGAAATTAGAGTTAGTGTGACCCTGACAGCCTGTCCTTATTATTCCTTATGTTTTTTTCCTATACACAGGTGCATGTGTAAGAATACTACATATATACAGGACAAATAAAATATAGTTAATTGTTAAAATTCTGAGAGAAATAGGAGCTAGTAGTTCAATTCATGAGCATGATCAGCAACCTTCTTGTAGTTGGACACAGAATTATGTATTTGAGATGTTTGTGAATTTATGTAATTTCGAATTTTTTGTGTCCTTAGATATTTTAATTTATTTAAAGCCTTTTAAGTATAAAAAGAGCAGTATTTTTCCTAAATGAGTTTTTATTTAAAAAAGCAGTATATAATTTTATCAGTTCCTACAAAACTGGGATATTATCTTTTAAACACATAAGTATCTTGGAGCCAGAAGGAAATTTAGAGATATTCCAGACTTACCTCCCCACACCCAATTCTCTCACTCAGGTGCACATACAACATACATAGTGATATATTCACACATCCTGTAAATGATAGATGTAATTAAGGACTAGTGATATATGGTATTTTTTTCCAGATCATACTGCTGATTCAAGATAGAGAGAGAACTAGTCAAGTGTTCTTTCTGATACATCATCTGTGCATATCAAATAGTGCTGGCTTCAGTGTTTTAATAAGCAAGTATTTCTTGAACCCCCATGCTGTGCCAGGAGCTATTCTAAATTAGGTACACTGGATAGTAAATGAATACACATTACATGAGTGCCTAAACTTCAAAAGGGAAACAGAATTACAAAGAATTATCCAAATCCCACAAGGAAAATTAGTATTTGACTTCTGCTACTTGTAGTTAGGCTCCAGGAACAAGTTTGCATAAACAAAAACACCTGCAGAACAAGCTAATGGCAAAGAAACATAAAATGCTCATTATAAGGATAGCGTGAGTGGAGGACTGTGTTGTGTAGAATTCACAATTGTGTATTAGTACTCTGTATATTTTCACATTGTTGGAAGATTTTCCTGTAGACAGAGAAGCCTTTAGCAGACAACAGTGACTTCATTAATTTTAGCAGTGGTAGCTTGAGTATGTTTGTCAAGAAAACAATAACCTTTCAAAATACTAAAGAACTCTACACTATTTCATGGAGCTTGGCATTTTATATCTGTGCTCTGCAGGCAGGCATCATATACATTTATTGCCAAATTTGTGATCTGGGCATTGTAAAAGCCTCAAGAAAAAGGCCAATTCGAGAGAGATGCAGCCTCTACTGTACTAAACACTCTTCCACAGCTGGTTATCTAATCACACACTGATCTTTTATTGTCATTTTGGGGTGTTTGTAGGTTTGTTGTCTTAAGCATTTGTCCCTTTTACCAAGTTTTAAATTTTTTTATTGTTCAACCAGCGGGTAGTAAAATGCAGACTTGCAAAATTGTTTCAATTTCCAAAACAACAGTTATTTTCCAAAATTCTCCATGTACAGTATTTTGAAAGTTGGATGTTAATACTTATGATCTTTCTATTTGAAAATTTTAGGTTAAGTTAATGTGACTGGGGGTGTATACAAAATGGGAGGGGAAATTTACTTTCAAATTTGATACATGAAGCATATTCATTTGATCAGTTGGTCAACAGGCATTATTAACCATCTTTTAATACTCTCTTTTGACTTTGTACTATTTGGATTTCTGGGAAGTAACCAAAATAAAATAAAAAAGACTTAGAACCAGAACACTGAGAAGCCAGAACATCTAATTCTATTAATATCTCTAGTCAGTGATGGGAGGGACAATATTTGTCCGTCCACCCAGGACTGAGGAAGGCTTTATTCACATGATGAGCTCTCTGTGGGATTTACTGAGCCAGCAATAAATTGCAAATACCCAAGATGTTAGTCAATGAAGGAATGGTTTAAAAAATCATGTTATATCTGTGCTGTGGAATATAACATAGGCATTAAAAATCACAAGACGGTTCTCCATGTATGAAAATGAAAGACAGCCCTGATATAATGTTAAGTGGGAAAAACGAAAGAGAAGAACAAGTAGCTAAAAAAATGTAAGAATGTCACATCCACACAAGCATAAATTAGTTTGTATGTGCTTAGAATACACACCATGTTGAAATTAGCATAATTTGGGGTGGTAGATGAAGAAACAAATTTTTTTTCCTGTTAAATTCTCATATGTCGCTCCCTTTTGTTATGATGGGTGTTTTTAAATTGAGAAAACAAATATGAATGTGCAAAAAATGTGCAAAGAAATATACTGAGTGAAAGACTGATTTGCCCCTACTAGCAGTCAAACAGATTACATATGTGTGGTTTAAATAGACGAGAAACCTAGAAAGGAAAGAGGGAAATATCACTGAACCTGATAAACTTAGATTACTGCAAAGCAGTTAAATAAAGAAATATACAAGCAGCTATAGCAAATGATAAATTGTTTTCTTAATAAAATTTGGTGATTTGAATTGATCATTTAGGATAATGTTATAAGGGGTTATTATACCTGTATCTATTAGTAGCATTTTATTTCTTTGGTTGTCAGACTAAGAGAAATGGTAATGGTTGAACATATTTAAAGGATACTGTTACAGTCTCCATTTTTGAATGTGAATTAAAGTATCAGGCAAGGCTTTACTGAGCCCAGACTTGTCTCCTGTCACTCATCTAGTATGTCTTTAGGATCGTGGCTTGTATATCAGACCACTCTGATTTTATGTTCTAGAGTACCTGGAGATATATTTGGTGGTGGTGGGCCAGGGAAGAAGGGAACACATTTCTTTTTGGCCACCTTAATGTGAAGTTTCATAATTACATAGCCACCATGGTTTTAGTAGCTGAGGTTAGTTAAATGCAGTTGGTGTCTTATGCTACTCCATGTGAACTAGGGTAAATGTGTTCTGCTGTGACAATTATATTTTCAGCCCACCCCTTCTCTCAGTCCCAGCAAGTCATTTTGCTAGCATGGAATTGAATTTGCTTCTAAATCCCAAGCAATGCTCCCTTTTCTCCTGCTTAAGGGAACTCTTTCTCCTTGCTATGTGTGATATTTTTGCTCAGAGATAAAATGACCAACCATCCCAGTTTGCCTGGAACTGAGAGATATCCTGAGAGGTTGGGGATCAAGGTAAATTCCTATCAGTTTGGTATCCTGTAAAAAAGAGAAAGAAGAAAACAAAAAAAAAGACATTCTTGGATTGCTAGTTAAAAAAAAAAAATCAAAAATCTCAGTTTCCTATTGCTGTTGTAACAAATTACCATAAATTTAGTTGCTTAAAACAAATTTCTTCCCTTAAAGTTCTGGAGGTCAGAAGTCTAAAAGTAGCCTTAAGGGGCTAGAGTCAAACGATTGGCAGGGCTGGTTCCTCCTGGAGGCACCGGTGGGGTGGGGGGAGGGGGGCTGGCCTCTTCTGGCTTCTTGTCGCATTCTCAACTCCTGGACACATCAGTCCAATCTCTGCTGATCTCGGCTTCCATCATCACAGCCTCACCTTCTTCACCATTGACTCTGTTGTCTCTCTCTTACAGGGACACTTGTGATTACATTTAGGGCCCACCCAAGTAATCCAAGATAATTTCCCTGTCTCAAGAGCCTCACTCACATCTTCAAAGTGCCTTTGTCCACATAAGGTAATATGTTCACAGGTTCTGAGGATTAAGATATGGACACCTTAGTGGGAGGGAGAGGTGATATTATTCAGCCTTCCACACCAGGTTAGAATCCTGCTCTGCCTTTACTAGCTGGGCAAAGATGTAAGCACCTTTGAAGTCACATAATAAATATTTGTTGGTATTCACTGCAAAGCTGTTTGCAGATTTTTCATGGGAGGCCATTAGGTAGCAATTAGGTTGCTGAGGTTCAAATCCTTGCTCCACCAATTGCTAGGAATGAAAACTTTGCTCATGCTAAATTAAACGCTTTTTGCCCCCGCTGCCTCTTCTGTAAGGTGGGCATTATAAGGGAACCTACTTCATAAGGTTGGTGATTTAATTAAATTTTATGAGTGAAGGGCTTAGAACAATGCCTGAAATGTAAAGTGCTCAGCAAACCTTAGCTGCTGCTGCTGTGACTGCAGCTGTGACTGGTGTTCTTCCTAATGCCTTTGCCCACCATTGTAACACAGTCTGGCTGTTTTGGATGCCATCTTCCCTTTAATTTTCACATTTTATTTGATTATTTTATGGAGGGAGGATGAAATCGATTTGTTTCTTTGGGGGTTTCTTTCTTTAGCATTGCAGTGTAGCAGAAGAGCTAGATAGGTTTAGGAATGCCTTTATCCCTCCATAATATGAAAATATCTTTCTGAAACTACAAGTCTATATTTAACGAGCACATCCTTAAAATATGTTAGTTAAACTCAGGAACAAGGCAATGTTACCTGCCGCCACTGTTCAAATTCATTATTAACCAAAAATTCTATCCAATATAATGCAAAGAAGAGAAATACCAGGAGTGAATACCAGGAGGGAGAAGACAAAATTTATCATCAGCTTAAAAATTATATTAGAACCAACCAAAAGAAAATTCAAAGAGTGGGTTGATTAAAAAAAAAAAAAAAAAGCCTTAACTCAGATTTGCCTTTGTTCTGGTGCATGGCCCTATTCTGAAAGACCCACATTGTTTAATAACAATAATAGTAAGAACTTTGAAAAATGCCTTGAAAATAGTAACACAAGTGAACTCTTATTAATTGTTCAGATATTAACATTGTTTAATAATAATACTAAGAACTTTAACATCTGAACAACTAATAATAGTTTACTTGTGGATTGCGTTACTATTTTCAAAGCATTTTTACATCTATCATTTCATTTGAGGCCAGCATAGTAGCCTGCAGTATAAGTCATTTTTGAGGACCTCCAGCATTGTCCCTCTCTAATTTCAGCAAACACTGGTGGAGGGACTTGTGGAGGAAATGGTCTGCCCACAGGAGGGGCAGCATATCCTAATGACCAAGTTTCTGAAATGTAGACTGTGATTTTCTTTTTCCTGCTCAATAAACAGTAGTTGGGGATGAGGGGAGAGGAGAGCTAACCCATCCTGGTTTTGTTTGTTTGTTTCTTGATTTTATTTCATTCCAAGGTAATCAACTGAAGGGAAATAAAGTGTTTATTAGCATCTTTAAACCTCTGCTTAAACCCTTTCTCTCTGGAGCCAGGTTTTCAAAGCTTTTCCTTCTCCAAGTTTCTCCTTCTCATCAAAGGTAGAAAAATATAGATGCATTCAAGCGTGTACTGGTTAGGGTGATTTTGATGCCAAAGGAGAGAAAATTATTGTATGCACTACCCCCTCACCACCATGGACAGGGAAATTATGCTAAGCAGGTGCAATTCCTAATATCAACAAAGAGACAATACTGCCTGGCCTCCCCTGTTGTTTCCAGCACTAGTCGAAACTGATCAGAAGCTCAGGTGTGTTTGATGATGAGAAAAATCCAGATTGAGGAATCCCCAGATATAGTGACATAAAAGAACAAAGTTAAATACAGCGAAACCCCAAAGAGGCAGAAAAAATTGTTTTTGTCCTAGTATCATTATCTAAATAGCTGAAGTTCAGTGTTTTCTGAATATGTGAATGTAAATACAAATGTGATTTTGACAGAGCGTTTTTGAAACCCTACTCATCTGGGCATGACGTCATCTGGGCAAAAAACTGGGACAATTGCGGGAGCGAGAGGGAAGCCGTGAATTCTGTTTCAAGGCGGCACTGAACCCGCCGAGTAGACACCATGAACAAAGCTCATCTACCCAAATTGAAAACATTTATGGACAAGAAGTTATTGAAGTGAAATGGTGGCAGATATGTCTAAGGAATATTGCAGGGATTTGATCGCTTTATGAATCTTGTGATGGATGAATATGTGAAGATGGCAATTAGTGGGCAACAGAACAATATTGGAATGGTGGTTGTGCCAGTTTGGATATATTATATCCTTCCAAAAGCCATATTCTTTTTTTTTAAATTCATATTTATTGAGATATATTCACATACAATGCAGTCATACAAAACAAAGCATACATTCAGTTGTTTACTGTACCAATATATAGTTCTGCATTCATCACCAAAATTAATTTTTGACGTTTTCATTACCACACACACACAAATAATAAGAATAAAAATTAAAGTGACAAAGAACAATTAAAGTAAAACAGAACACTGGGTGCCTTTTTTCTTTTTTTCTTCCCCCATTTTTCTACTCATCCATCCATAAACGAGACAAAGGGGAGTATGGTCCATGTGGATTTCCCAATCACATTGTCACCCCTCATAAGCTACATTTTTATACAATCATCTTCAAGATTCATGGGTTCTGGGTTGTAGCTTTATAGTTTCAGGTATTTACTGCTAGCTATTCCAATTCATTAGAACCTAAAAAGGGTTGTCTATATTGTGCACAAGAGTGCCCACCAGAGTGACCTCTCAGCTCCTTTTGGAATCTCTCTGCCACTGAAGCTTATTTCATTTCCTATCACATCCCCCTTTTGGTCAAGAAGATGTTCTCCATACCATGATGCCAGGTCTACATTCCTCCCCAGGAGTCATATTCCACATTGCCAGGGGGGATTCACTACCCTGGGTGTCAGATCTCACGTAGCAGGGAGGGCAGTGATTTCACCTGCCAAGCTGGCTTAGCTAGAGAGAGAAGGCCACATCTGAGCAACAAAGAGGCATTCGGGAGGAGGCTCTTAGGCACAATTATAGGGAGGCCTAGCCTCTCCTTTGCAGCCACAGTCTTCCCAAGGGCAAGTCCTGTGGTACAGGGCTCAGCCCATCAAACCACCAGCCCCTTATGTCTGTGGTCATGTTAGCAACCATCGAGGTGGGGGAGCCCAACACCCCTGCATTCTCCACCAGCTCCTCAAGGGGGCTCTGCATATTTTTTCATGGTTTTTTTTTTTAATTCTTTTTTTTAAAATCAACTATATAAAAAAATTTTTTTTAAATACAATTAAAAAAACATTTCAAACAAACCATAACAAGGGACTGCAACATGTTCCTACTCTACCCCAAGAAAATAACCTAATATAGCAACATTTCTGTGAACTTCTTCCTACCATACCCATCAGAAATTAACAAACCATAGTCATTCCTGGGCATTCCCAGAACGTTAAATTTACCCACGATAGCTTATCTCTTCTTATTGGGTTATCATTCCCCCTTCATTAATTGCTATCCCTAGTTCCCCTACATTCTACATTATAAAACATTTATTTTAGGAGTGTGTTGTTTAACCTCAAGGTGTTTGTGAATTTTCTAAGTCTCTGATGGTTATTGACTTCTAATTGTATTCCACTGTGGTCAGAGAATGTGCTTTGAATAATTTCAATTTTCTTAAATTTATTGAGGCTTGTTTTATGTCCCAGCATATGGTCTATTCTGGATAAAGTTCCGCGATCACTAGAGAATAATGTGTATCCTGGTGATTTGGGATGTAATGTTCTATATATATCTGTTAAATCAAATTCATTTATCCTAGTGTTTAGGTTTTCATTTTCCTTATTGGTCTTCTGTCTGGTTGATCTATCTATAGGAGAGAGTGATGTGTTAAAGTCTCCCATAATTATTGTGGAAACATCCATTGCTCTCTTTAATTTTGCCAGTGTTTGTCTCATGTATTTTGTGGCACCATGTTTGGGTGCATAAACATTTATGATTGCTATTTCTTCTTGTTGAATTGCCCCTTTTATTAGTATGTAGTGGCCTTCTTTGTCTCTCCTAACATCCTTGCATTTAAAGTCTATTTTATCTGAGATTAGTATTGCTACTCCTGCTTTCTTATGGCTGTAGCTTGCACGAAATATTTTTTCCATCCTTTCACTTTCAATTTCTTTGTGTCCCTGTGTCTAAGATGAGTCTCTTGTATGCAACATATTGATGGTTCATATTTTTTGACCCATTCTGTCATTCTGTATCTTTTAATTGGGGAGTTTAATCCATTTACATTCAACATTATTACTGTGAAGGCATTTCTTGAATCAGCCATCCTCTCCTTTGGTTTATGTTTGTCAGATATATTTTTTCCTCTCTCTTTTATTGTCCTTTAGTGAGCCAATATTGAATCTCTATAGTACTGAGCCTTTCTCTATATCTCTCTCTCCTTTCTTTGTTTCTCTGTTGGTAGGTTCCCTTTAGTATCTCAAGTAGGGCAGGTCTTTTGTTAGCAAAATCTCTCAGCATTTTTTTGTGAAAAATTTAAGCTCTCCCTCAAATTTGAAGGAGAGTTTTGCTAGATAAAGTATTCTTGGTTGGAAATTTTTCTCTCTCAGAATTTTAAATAAGTCATGCCACTGCCATCTCACCTCCATGATGGACGTTGAGTAGTCACTACTTAGTCTTATGTTGTTTCCTTTGTATGTGGTGAATTGCTTTTCTCTTGCTGCTTTCAGAACTTGCTCCTTTTCTTCCATATTTGACAGTGTGATCAGAATATCTCTTGGAGTGGGTTTATTTGGATATATTCTATTTGGAGTTTGCTGGGCATTTGTGCTTTGTGTATTTATATTGTTTAGAAGGTTTGGAAAGTTTTCCCCAACAATTTCTTTGAATACTCTTTCTAGACCTTTACCGTTCTCTTCCCCTTCTGGGAACCAATGAGCTTTATATTTGGATGTTTTATTTTATCTATCATATCCCTGAGTTCCATTTTGATTTTTTCGATTTTTTCCCCATTCTTTCTTTTGTTCTTTCATTTTCTGTTCTGTGGCCCTCGAGGTCACTGATTTGTTGTTCAGCTTCCTCTAGTCTTGTACTATGAGCTTCCAGAGTCTTTTTAATTTGGCCAACAGTTTCTTTTATTTCATAAGATTATCTGTTTTTTTTATTTACTCTTACTATTTCTTCTTTATGCTCTTCTAGGGTCTTCTTGATGTCCTTTATATCCTGTTCCATGCTCTTCTTCATGTCCTTTATATCCTGTGCCATGCTTTCATTGTGTGTCTTTAGTTCTTTGATTAATTGCTCCAAGTACTGTCTCCTCTGATCTTTCGATTTGGGTGTTTGGGTTTGGGTTATCCATATCGTCTGGTTTTTTCATATGCTTTAAAATTTTCTGTTGTTTTTGGCCTCTTGGCATTTGCTTTACTTGATAGGGTTCTTTTATGATATGTAGGATTATTTAAAGTCTAATCTCTAATTTGTCAGATCTACAGCTTGGTGGCGTACACTTTCTCTAACTAACCAGCAGATGGTGTCCATGAGTCACCTATTCCCCTCAAGTCAGTTCTCCCCAACTTTGTTTTTGTGATGTGTGTGGGTCTGATTCTTGTGCGGTCCAATTGGTGCACCAGGTTTGGGTGTGTTTCTGGTGCTGTCTGCCCTGAATGTGGGGCGTGTGTCTGAGCAGTTAGGGAGGGAAGGCAGCTTTAATAATCAAACCTCCCAGGTGTTCCTGGAGATTTAAGGCTGTTGCAAGAGTCTAAACCTTCATTTCAGTCTTGCCACAGATCGTTTCTGCCGCTGACCCACAAGTCCTTGGTATTGGCATATGGTCCCTGGGATTTCCGAATGGGTCCCTCTTCCAAGCCATGCCCTACTAAGGCCTCTGCTGAGGGAAGGTTGTGCTACGTCACAAGTGTGCACCATCCCTCAAGGGAAGTTCTGGGCCGCCAGGCTGTGTAGGGGTGTTCCCAGCCTGCTGTAAGGATGGCTGTATGGGGCGTGTCAGTTTCCCCCTTTTCACACAGCTCTGCCTTCCCAGCTCTGAGACAGGTAGCTGTGGGTGCACGAAAGGCTACTGTCCATGCCCAATATTGTGGCTTGTGTGCATGATGCTGGAAATACTTCCTGTCACATGGTTTTTTTGCTGTTTTTTTTTTGGTGCAGCTCTGGGCTGTGGCACCAGTGCCGGGCAGGAGCATCCCAGCCTGCCGGGAAGATGGCTGCAAGGGGGCATGGTTATTTTCCCCTTTTGGCTCCTCACTCTGAAACAATTAGCAGTGGATGCATGAAAGGCTATCTTCCATGCCAGATATTGAGGCATACCCGCAGCCTGTTCCTGCCCCCTCTTCACTGTGTGGTTCTCGCTGCCTTATCTGTAGCCGCTTTTGGGTTTTTTAAAAAAGAACTAGTCCACCTCCAAGCGCCAACCCACAGTTTCCCCACACCACAGCGTGGCTGCTGGATATTCAGCAGGCTTACTCACTCTTTTCAGAACACAGACTCCTGGTTTCACCAAGTGAATGCTCCCTGTGGATTTAGCAGACCTTGTCCAGCTGGTACATTGCTGGAACTGATGTTCTGTGTCACTTTCTGGCTTTTATCTAGTATTTTTCACAGAGGTGTTTTTTTTCCCTGTCTCTCCTAGCCGCCATCTTAGGTTCTCTCTCCAAAAGCCATATTTTTAAATGCAATCTTGTGGGGGCAGACTTATTAATCTTTTTAATTAGGGTGTGATCTCTTGATTGAATGTTTCCATGGAGAATTGACCCCACCCATTCAGGGTATGTCTTGATTAGCTTACTGGAGTCCTTTAAAGAGAGCTCACAGAGAGCAAGCAGCACAGAAAGACTTTTGGAGAAATGTTGGAGCACTGACAGAAATGCTGCGAGCTGACCCAGATGATTCCTGACACTGGGAGGCACTTGGAGATACAGACAGAAGATATGTTTGGAGATGCTAAGAGATGAACCCCAGAGTTTGCCCTGGAGAAGCTGAGGGAGGACACCAGACACTTAGAAAGAAATGCCCTGGAGAAAGAAGCAAGGATGCACAGGAGCTGAGGAAGAGTAGCTGAGAGAGACATTTTGGAGAAAGCCATTTTGAAACACAACCCAGGAGCAAAGGACAAACAGACACCAGCCATGTGCCTTCCCAGCTGACAAGAGGTGTTCCGGACGCTGTCGGGCATTCTTCAGTGAAGGAAGCCTCATGCTGATGCCTTAGTTTGGACACTTTTATGGCCTCAGAACTGTAAATTTGTGACCTAAGAAATCCCATTTATAAAAGCCAATCCATTTTTGGTATTTTGCATAATGGCAGCATTAGCAAACCAGAACAATGGTAGTAAGAGGAAATAGTCTCATCATCTTAGAAGCCTTGAAATGAGTATAAATAATGGCTGTATTTGGCAGAAAGATCAATTGCTTCCACATGTACCCTCCCCAAAGGATCCATTTTACTGTGATGTAATAATTGGGTCATGTACATTCTTCATAATTTGCACTTGGAAAGTTGTCACTTCTATGTATATATGTTATATTCTAAAAATTAACACCTTGCATCTGCAGTGTCATATTTTAAGTGATAAACATATTGTCTGTTCACGTACCTGTGCATTTGAGCACCTGTGTCTTTATTAACAAACATCTAATGTGCCTGCCATGTTCCATGTGTAATGACAAGGATGGTGAAGGAAACACATTGTCCTTGTTCTTAACTAACTTAAATTTTTTATCAAGTAAAAGAACTTGCAAATCTGCTCTGTGCTATAGACCTTTCCCATCATGCCTTAAACACTTTTTTACTGACTTGTTGATCCCAATGGATTAGCTTGTCTTTATCTCAACAGGCAAGTGGCTGTTTTCCTGGCTCCCACATTCAGTTTTTGATATTCCTTGGCTTTTTTTCTTGCTTTGGTGGAGCACTTCTCAGCAGGTATACCTGACACTGCACTTTTCTTCCATTGTGCTATTTACTAGAACAAAAGTTTCTGCTTATTTGAGGACATAAGGAAGATCCTAGGAAAGAAATATACCTGATGTTAAATGTTGAATTGGGGATTTGCATAATGATTTAGGATTGGTTTCAATCCATAAATTTGATTCTCTCCAAATTGGTGTTCAAATGTATATTTACACAGATGTTCAGAGGCTCTGAAATGGGCTCTTTTCAAAGACCTAGGTAATACATAGAATTATAGAAGCTATATATACCCACACCTCAGAAACAGGCCTAAGTGCTTTAAGAAATACTTAAAACATCTAGTGGTTCTTTTGAGCTTGAATCTAAAGAGAAGCATTGTTTTGCTCATGTCGAGAGAGTAAGAAAGCTTCATGTTTTGTAAACTCTAGCCCAGGAATATATTAAATATCCCTTTATGTGTTTCACTATATTAAGAGGTGAAGTATTAAAAAAAAAAATCTTTGCAGCCTTTGATCTGGACTTGACTACTTTGGAAAGAGAACTCTGACATATGGACAAAAGAATTGGAGATTGTATAGCCAAATAAATATTCTACCACATATATTCTTACACAAATGCACAGGATAATTACAAAATGCTACTTTTTCCACCTAAAATTTTCTCCCACCCCCACTCACTAATTTTTTCAATCTTTACCCTTTTAAAGGTGCAATGAAAATCCTATGGCAACCACCATACATTCTTTTGCAAGGAATGATTTCTCTCCTCTAAAATTCCATGAAAGTTTGGTTGTACCTTCCTTACTGTACTTGTCACTGTGTTATGGTTACTTCTGTGTATACTTTTTTTATTCCTCCTCCCACATTTTAGGCTCCTTGACATCAGAAATATTATCTTTCTGGTCTTTATTGGCCCAAAGCACATAACACATACTGTGCTGGTTTGAATGTATTATGTCCCCCAGAAAAAGCCATATTCTTTGATGCAATCTTGTGGGACAGACCTAATAGTGGGGATTAAGTTGGAATGTTTGGTTTAGGTTGTTTGCATAGAGATGTGCCCCACCCAACTGTAGATGATAACTGATGGGATATTTCCATGGAGGTATGGCCCCACCCATTCAGGGTGGGCCTTGATCAGTGGAGCCATATAAACATGCTGACTCAGGGAGATGGAACTCAGTGCAGCTGTGAGTGATGTTTTGAAGAGGAGCAAGCTTGCTAGAGAGGAACGTCCTGGGAGAAAGCCATTTTGAAACCAGAACTTGGAGCAGACGCCAGCCACGTGCCTTCCCAGCTAACAGAAGTTTTCCGGACGCCATTGGCCATCCTCCAGTGAAGGTACCCGATTACTGATGTGTTACCTTGGACAGTTTATGGCCTTAAGACTGTAACTGTGTAGCCAAATAAACCCCCTGTTTTTATAAAAGCCAGTCCATCTCTGGTGTTTTGCATTCTGCAGCATTAGCAAACTAAAACACATACTATGCACAGGTCATAGTTCTAGGCACATTACATACAATACCATTTTATTCCTCACATCCTATCAATGAGGTGCTGATATCATCCCCATTTTACTGCAGTGAGGAAATGGAGGCAAATATTGATTGGGTAAGTAAATAGCTCTGAGTCACTCATCTAAAAATAGGGTGAGGAAGTAACCCAAACTCATACATACAATAAACGGTAGAGCTGGGATTTGGAAAGGTATATTCTTACCCACAAACAGTTTTGTATCAGTCATCATGGGTGAGGTTATGCTGGAGAAACAAACAACCCTCACAGTTCAGGACTTAAAGTAAACAGTCTGTTTCTTGCTCATGCTCTATGTCCCTCTTGGGTCAAGTGTGTTTTGCTCCATGTTGTCCTCTGGGACACAGGTTGATAGAGCAGCCACCATCTGGAATACTGCTGCAGAAAATAGAGTATGGTGAATTGCTCACTGATATGCAAAACTTCTGCCCAGAAGTGATACAAGCTATTTTTCTTCCACATTTTATTGGCCAATGTAAGTCACATGATCACAGCTAACTTCAAAAAAGGGTGGGGAATACAGTTTTATCATCTGCCCAGGGTGAGAGGGCCTGAACTATTTGGTGAACATCACTAGTGACTACAGTAGCAATACTGCCCCTGCTTCTACCCTAAAGCCCCAATCACAAGTCTGTCCTAGGGATGAAGACTTGTTAAGGAACGTTGTATTTGAGGATTTTTCTTTTAATAGAAATAAGGGCTTTATAGAACTTGGTCAAGAGACCCATTTCAGAGATTAGAACTGGGAGCAGGTATAGGCTGATCTGAAAATTGAGGCAAAAGCCTGGGGAGGCAAGATAGAAAGTATGTAAGGGAAGCACTTTTACATAAGGTCTGAATTTTGGTCCAACTCCACAGCTGAATAGAAAGCCAGGGAAAGTACTAGAGAACTAAAATGATGGCTAAAAAATTGTGAAAAATGAAGTAAACCTCTTAAGGATAAGAATTCATTCATTTATTAACGACACCTGTGTTGAACATCTACTATGTTCCTAGCAAATGAGCTAAGCACTTTTATAAATATTTTTATGACAGTTGTACAAGTTAAGGAAATATTAGTATACCCATTTTACAGTTGAGAAAAATGAGAAAGTTTTCAGACTCTTCCAGCACCACACATCTATACATTAAGGAGCAGGCGTCCAAATCCAGTAGGTCTGGCTTCTGAGCCCACATGATTAACCAAAGACTACTCTCTATCATCAAACTTACCATCCTATAGAAGAAGACAGTAAGCATGGAAAAGTAGGAGTTAGGTAGATTATAGCATTTGCTAGCATGAGTAGAGTGAGTTTCCTCTAATTGGCTTAGAAATGTTATAAAATTTAATTGGTTACTCCTTCTGCAATGCCCTTTCTCAGTGCCATAACACAGCAGGTGTTTATAAACAAAATCATTGAAGTCCTTACCACTTTCTTATTTATTAGAACTTCCTTGTCTGTTTTTTTCAATTAGGAATACCCAGCTCAATTGCATTAGGTTTTTTTAAAGTGCTTTATTTGGTTTGCAGTATAAATGAATCACTCTGTCTACATTTTACTATTTTGGAATAGACAATAATTGGCCATATCCATGCCTTACAACAGCAACTATACCTTTTTCATAAACGTCTTAAATATAGCAAATGGGATATAGAATTAAAAGTCATGGAAGATGTAGTTTTTACTTTAAAAAATGGAAGAGAAACTTTAGTTTATGAGTTATTTGTGAAAAACATAGTGATTTCAAACAACGAAATTTGAAATTTTCACTCATTTATGTATTAGACAAAAGTGCTTCTGTTTTAATATTAAACATTCATATTTATAAAGCCTTATGAGTGCTTATATTCTGACTTTACCAGTAAATGAGATGTATGTTAAGCCCGAGGTACTTATCAATCATCTGTGTAATATCCCTGACATCATCATATTGTAGATACTATGAATTTTAGCCATGTATTGTAGGCTAAGATCCTGGGTGATTTGAGGGGATCTGAGATTATGAACTCCATAGCCTCTTTTCTCCATCTCTTCCTCTCCCCCCACTTCTCTAATACATGCCTCCCTCATATTTCACCACCACTCCTTGCTGTTCCCAGATTATTAGAAACCAACCAGATACCCCACAATGCATGAGGCTTGATTGGCTGATGGCCTTGATCTTCCAGTGCCCCAGAGAACAACTTGGTAGGGAGCAGGATAAGAAGACCAAGGACTAGAACGGTCCACTGGCATGTCCCACACTGCCCAGCAGTAGTGGACTCCATGGTGGGATTCTTTAAGGAACTCAGCTGGCTCCATTTGAAAGCATATGTCCTGCTGATGGTCTTTGTTTCCATTTCCTATTCTTTCTAACTTTGAACCATATTTTTGTTTTATTGTGGTAATGCATATATAATATAAAAATTTCCATTTTAACCATTTTAAGTGTACAATTCAATGGCATTAATTACTTGTACGATGCTGTACTACCATCACCATCATCCATTATCAAAGCTTTTTCATCAACCCCAACAGAAACTCTGTACTCATTAAGCAATAGCTCACCATTCCTTCTTCCCCCAGCCCCTAGTAATCTCTAATCAACTTTATGTCTCTATATATTTGCTTATTCTAGATATTTCGTATTAGTGGAATCATAAATTATTTGTCCTTTTGTGTTCGGCTTAGTTTACTCAGCATAATGATTTTGAGGTTCAGACATGAACCTTTACTCATTTTTATGGCTGACTAGTATTCCATTGTAGAATCATATTTTAACCCTCTTTTCAATCCGTTAGTCCCCCATGCTAGCAACCTCAATTTGAAATCCTCTTCAATTTTTTTAGCTCACTTTATATTTCTTTTATGTCCAGCTTCAACTCTGTCCTTCAGCTCTGTTTGTATCTCTGCTTATGAACAATTCTCTGTATTTCTCAGCCACATGGAAAGGACGTCTTGTGTTTTCAAGGAAGTGATTCATTATTTCTTCATCCCAAGCATATAACATTTTTTTCCAGCCCACCTTGAAGGCAATGTCAGCATCCTTCACAGCATCCCTCTGGAGCTGGGTGACTAACTGTCCTGATTTTCCTGGGATTGAGAGAATACCTGGAATACTGGACTTTTAGTTTTTGCAAAAGACCCAGGCAAATCAGGATGAGTTGGTCACCCTACACTGGAGACAGCACTAACCAACTCAGTTGTCATGGGAGATGAAAAGCATTTATCACTCTTAGAGCAGAGCTTCCTGCAGTGGTGCATCGTAACAGGTTACAAGAATGAAGCGTACTGAGTTATTGGATTCCTGCTTTCAGAGTATCTGAAGCTCAGGGGCAGTTGCCATCATCAGCAAGCAGACTTGTCCATTTACTACAGGAATATTATCAAATTCCATATGTATCATAATGTAAAAAAAGTTTGGGATGTACTGACTTAGATAATACCATTCATAATATATTACGTGTAAGTTAATCTGATATTCATGCCATAGAATTGCAAGATAATGGATTTTATCTCAAATGCTCTTTTGAACATTCCATATTAAATCATTATTTTACACTCTATTAAACAGGTATTTTACCAAATGTATTCATTTAAAATATGCCATTTCCCAGGAACTTGAAATGGAATTAGAAGATTGGGAATATTTATAGTAGGTTTGGCATCATGACATCCTGATAGCTAACTAGAAAGTTTATTTTTCCAGCAACAACATGTTTCAGACTAAATGCTAATCTCTGCATAAGTCATTTAGCGGTAATGAAGTAGAGACTTTGGAATAAAGTGTTGTCCATATACCCATGTGTGCTTGGTGTATAAATGACTTGACTTCACCTCGGTATTTATTTTCCATAAAACTCTGATAATCCTTTAAGTGTTTATTCAACAGCAGGATAATTTTTTCTGTCATTTCATTCCTTCTCATGGAATATCAAGCTGTAAATCAATTATGGTCTGCTTCTGGTTATTATCTTGGGCCAGCGGAATTATGAAATATAAAGTGAAAGTTAAATTCTGTTAAAGGCAGAACATTTGTATTGTGCACCAGCTACAATGATGAATTATAGGAGCAAGTCATATTCTCAGGAAAATTTATAAATATCTCTGAGGGTTTCTGCACACCAGAGAACACTTATATTTCTTCAGAATGTAATAATTAAGAATTCTACTTATATGGTAAAAACGCTATATAAGTTTTTGTAGTACTATGGTGCTATTCCCTTAGGAAAATAAGCTTATGGCAAAATTAGTTTAATAACATAAATGCTTAATTATGACTGTTACCATTATACTGTTTCATGTAAATAAACTCGACATCAGAGAGTATGTATTAACAATTTTATAATTAAACCTGGCTATTGATAAAACTGTTCCTTTTAGATGACGGATAATTTAATTATATGAATTCTAGTCCTGTATAGAAGTTAAGCTTTGTTTTCATTTTGATGAATAGGAAAAAATTAAAAGTTAAGGAACTGATGAGCACATGGTTGGGACTTTACCTTACCTTTACTCTGACCTTCCTTTTCATGAACCCATCTTTTACTGGAGAGAGAAAAAAATCTAATTTTGGAATTTCCATTAGAATATTTCTGAAAGATCTCAATTATGTCTATGCATGTATTTTGAATTGCATTAAAACTTCAGTTAAAATAATATGTCTGGAATTGTCCTCCAAGGAACTTGCTTGGAACTCCTGTCCAGATAATCAGGAGTTGATTTGGTAAAATCACTGCTGGGGGAAAATGTCTGATTGCTAGTTGTTGAATTTATGGCTGAAGCCTGTTTTCAAGCATTCCCTCTATTCTTTCCTTTACAATGTTGGCACCTTATAGTAGTTTCCTAGGTCTCCGTAACAAATTACCAGAAACTTGGTGGCTTAAAACAACAGAAATTTATTCTCTCACAGTTCTGGAGGCTAGAGGTCTGAAATCAAGTTTCCGCAGAGACACACTCCAGCTGAGGACTCTAGAGGAGAATCCGCCCTTGCCTCTTGAGCTTCTGTCGGTCAAGGTGTTGCTTGGCATGAGGCTGAGTAACTCCAATCTGTATAAATACACACGGCTTTCTTCTCTGTCTCTGTCCAATCTCCTTCTAACTTTTCTCTTCTAAGGGCACCTGTTACTGGATTTAGAGCCCCCCCTAATTATATTGATAAAGCCCTTTTTCCAAATTAAGTTACAGTGATGCTTAATTTAATGTGTCACCTTGACTGGGCTGGAGTGTCCGGTTGTTTGGTCAAACACTAGATGGTGATGTGAAGGAATTTTGCAGGTATGATTAGCATCTACAATTAGTTGACTTTAGTAAAAGAGCTTACCATTGATAATGTAGATGGGCCTCATCCAATCCGTTGAAGGCCTTAAAAAGCAAAAAACTGAGGTTTTTCTGAGAAGAAAAAAATTCCATCTCAATACTACCACATCAACCTTTGAGTGTCCAAGCTTTGAGTTTCTGGCCTCCTCTCTGGATTTTGGACTCAAGACCTCATTATCAGCTCTTGCCAGAATTTATAGCCTGCCGGCCTGCCTTGGGAATTTCATGCTACAATCACAGGATCCAGTTCCTTAAAATAAATATTTTAAGATAGGATGATGGATGGATGGATGGATGGATGGATGGATGGGTGGGTGGATGGATGATGGATGGATGTTGGTTCTGTTTCCCCAGAGAACCCTGAATGTTTCAGTCACAACCACAGGTTACAGACCACCTATCTTTTGGGGGGCCACCATTCAACACACTACACACTCACATTTGAATTATTTAAAAATATATAATGAGCACTGCTTTTTAAATAAAAGTCATTTTTTGTAAGAACATAGAACCTTATCTTTAGATTAAATAACATTAGCCTAGTATCAAAGCTTTTCAGTGTTGAAACCTGGATCTTATTTCATTCTTAGTTGTACACATCATGGTCCCAGCAATTTTCCTTGAATCATATACCATTCAAGTGCAAACTTACATTCTGTTTATCTCTAAACAGAACTTGCAGGACTTATTTAGAATAATTGATGACTCCTGTGTTGTATCCCTGTGAAAAGATCAACAGTGTGTACTTAGTAGATATATTTATTTAAAATTTCTAAATATAAAGATTTATATAATAGATTTCAGTATTCATTTAAGCCTAAATTAATAATTTTCAGAAATATAATTGATGTTGTATTGGAAAGTTAAAAGCTTAATTCTCATTTAAATAATCACAGACTGGTATCTAGATCACATTGGACTGCATTTGAAACCATAGATGTCAATATATAATTTAAAGAGGAAGAAATAAAAGAAATACTGCTAAATATAATTGGCTTTGAAGTTCAATATAATTATAACTTTAAGATGGGAATAATGAACTTTTTAAAAGTAACTGCTATTTGCTTAAAGCTGTCTTTGATAGAAAGTTCAAAAAAAAACAATCAAATGTCACAAATTTCTAGGTTTACAAATTGATGGTGAGATTTCTACTTTATCAGTTTACCAGCAAAGTCATTACTGGGGTAAATCGGTGGGTTTATTTCTGCCCATGAGATATATTAATTTAAAACATCTTCATTTCCGATAATGGAATGAAGCTTAGTATTTTCCTTCCTTGACATACAAAATACCATAAAGTTCTAACTGATTATTCTCCAAAGAGCCCAGTGTCAATTCAAAAAACAAGAGTTTGTGTACTTTGTCAGTGCATTCGTGCAGTATTTACTGAAAACCTCATTTGTACCAGGAGCTATGCTTTGAGGTAGGATTGCTAAGATGGAACAAAACATAGCATTTGCCCTTAAGGGATGCCCTGCCCCTAACACCCCACCCTAATAAGGGAGACAGACAATTGCTTTAGAGTTCAATGATGGAGATACATAAAAAGACATTATTAAAAGGTACCCAGTCCGTTCTAGAGATTGGGTTGAGGAATAGGGAATAGATTGAGTTCAGAGAAGGTTTCTCGGAGACCATACACTTGAGCTCCATCTTTAAATCATTACATCACCAAAAAGTGTAGAGTAGAGGAGATCATTCTAGCAGAGGACTAGAATGTACAAATCGATGTGTGAGAACATGGAAAGTTTAGAGACTTACAAGAACTTCATCACTGTGGAAGGTTAGACTGTATGAGGGAGGTGCAAGTAGCCTGGCGAGGAAAAGGAGGGGATAGAACGTGAAGGACCGTATGTGTCATGGTAAATAATTGGGGTGCATCTAAAATATGTAGACATCCATCAGTCAGTTTTAAGTGGTGGAGAGATATGGTTGGATTTGCATTTAATAAAACTCACTCTGAGATGATGGAGAAGTCACTGAAAGAGGGGAGAAGAATAGAGGAAGTATGATTGGTCAGCTGAGGAATAATGATCAAGGCAAGAACCCAGGCCAGAGCAGTGGGAATAGAACAATAGAGGTGGATTTGAGAAAAAATTTGAGAATGAAATGATACAGGTAGATATGAGAAAAAAAATTTAGGAAGTTAAATCAATTGGACATGGTGAATGAATTAAATTTTGAGGGAGGCAAGGGAGTAAGGGAGGGGTCTATAAAACTGCCTGGCTTGGGTAGCTATATGGAGATGATGCCATCTGAGAAATGGAAGAACAGAGATGCAGCAAAGCAGAGTTGGATAGAAGGAAGGGGGAGTTATTGATGAGTTTTCTGGTATGGTTGTCAAATTCTGTGCTAGAATGACTATATCACAGAATTCTAAAGTTTGAAGTGGGGAAACATGTAAAAATCATTGATGCCTAAATGCTCTGCCCTCCAAGAACTTGAGAGAGAAGACAAAGTTAACAAACCGTAAACAATTTTAGTTACATTTTATTAAAAATAAAGTTTAAAGTATAGTTTTATTTGTTTCTTACCCTTGACTACATATACAGATTTTCTTCAGAAAGCTTGCATCATATTGCATACCCACAGTCTGTGTGCACCAGTGCCTAGTTGATAACTGAAGCTTAATTAATGTCTGTGGAAGGGAAATAAAATGGAAAATAGTGTGTTCCAGCTATATTGTTACGTATTTCTGCATGTAGGAGGTCAGAGTTTAGAAAACTAGACAATCCTGGAATTGGCAAGGAAGGCTTCTTATATGAGAGCGGGATTTGATTAATCAGAGGGAGAGAGCCAGCTTTCCATGAGAAGGGAACAAAAGGGAAGATGGCAACAACCATGGTAGCCCTTGGACAGTGAGGGATGCAGCCAACTGGAGCAGAGGGGTCGATGGAGCATAAAGACCAGAAAATGGGGTAGATATGATCTGTTCATGAAGTGCCATAAAAGTCAGAGGAATTCATCTTTTTTTAAAAAATAAGAAGAAGCATGATTCATGGCAAGGACAGATAGATTGATAGATAATAGATGAAAGAATAAGTGTTACTATCTCCTTGCAGCCTACCCAAATTCTTTTCTTTTTTTGTGGAGAATACTGAAAGTATCCATCCTTGGCATTCTGGGAGGCATTTCTCCCCTGATCTTTCTATCATCACCTCCCTAAGAGGCAGGTCTTCATAGCTTTACAAGGTCCTGCCCAACCCCAGTTTCCCTTGAGAGCTCCCCTTTGTACCTGGAGAAGCCCTTACTTTAAGAACTCTTTAGCAATCATGTATTTCCCTTGGTTCAGACTTGTCGAACTTGTACCCAGCTTTCTGCATAAATAACAAACTTCCTAAAAGATCTAGAAGTCCAAAGACTTATATTAATATTTACTGAGCTTCTAGGACTAGAACCTTAAGGTAAGAATTCTGTCAAGGCTGTCAAAGCTAAACTAGACTCTTCCTATGTTATAATTAGTGCATATAAGGAAGGACTGTGTTGAGTAAGTTAGGCTGCAACACTGGATAAATTTGTTTTCTAGTTTTAACGGTGCTTAGGGCATTTTCCCAGGTTTGTTTTTCCAATGAATAATTTTATGACTCTATTTGTATCTATAATAGTTATTGGGTCTTTTTCTTTTATGGACTGATTTTTTTCAAGTGCTTTCAAAATAAATTTTGCAATATGACTTCCAGTCTGTGAATAATTCTGCTCTAGTGTAAGCATTTCACTTTGTTACTGAAATGTTGTGATTTTATAGATATATAAGGCATATATATATGTATATATATATATATGTCTGTCTTTGCTTATGAAAATTGATGCCACCTGTGCTGACCACTCTCTGAGTTACTGAAAAGATAGTCTCTCTTCCAATTTTGATCCACAGGGACTGTTCTTTGCTTTTCAGGCTTTGTGTCTGCCCCCCGTGTTTACTTCCCGCCTTCTCTTGCTTCTCCTTATAAGCTTATGTTCTCTCAGAGACACCTTTACACTGATTGTTAGTCTCCCTGTGGCTGTCATTTCCAGCCATCTAGGAAAACTGCCATTGCGCTATGTGCATTTCCCTGTGTGTTTGTGCTGTCAACATAACTTGAAATGCAGCACTTATCAAAGGCCAGAGTTTTGGTCATCAGTTTTGGCCTATTTTGGACTTCCTGTATAACTGCTTTCTTTGAAAATCAAAGTTTTGCTATTTTGTGGCTGCTTTGTAGCCAAGGAACAATCAGTATTCTAAACAATACTCCTATAGGGAAAATGGAAAGTACCAAAAATAAAGAAACAAACCTATGCACAGGAGATAAAAGGATAATAAGACTCCCGAACTCAAAGATCTTATCATCTAGCTTAGCATCATTTGCTCGCTCTGAGCTGTGTTCTAAGGGACAGTAGAAGATGGAGTAAGAAATTTCTACATGAAACCAATAAAATCATGTGCATGCTTATATAACCCAATCTATCCATAATAGGGAAAATAGGAGGAAAATATATATTTAATAAAGACAGGTATTGTTATACATAAATTCCAAATATATCACAATACTATTTATTAAATTTCAATTTTGAATCAAGGATGCTGTTTACTCTACAGACTATTAACCAGACTGCAAGAGAATAGAACTGTGAGATATATTAAAATGTTAAATATTCCTACTTACTCTAGAAAGCAATCCTAGACATTTTAGAGACATTTTCAATACTAATAAATTGAAGGAAAAAATATTCTTTTCTCAGTTACCTTACAAAAAGTGTTAAAGCAACACAAAAGGCTTCTTCCCTGAATAACCCAAGATAATTGGTGTTTCATTCTGTTTTCTCCCGTAACTGCCACAACCCATCAGTTGCCAAGATTTAAGAAAAAGGAGTCAATGAACCAATATTTGCAGTGGCTTTTGTCCTAAGGCAATACAGTTCTAACCATAAATGCTTAAACTCTTTTCCTTTCAGGGCTTTTGTAAATAGCAATGTTTGCATTGTTAGGAAATGAAGTATTTTACTTTCCTAAATCAAGTAACACAGTGTGAATTGATGGATTGCTACTGTTTTTTAGTGCTTTCCTGTCTTCTTGACACTAGATTTTCTAAGAGGGTCAGTTTCTCTGTTAAAGAGGTCTTTTCCTCATTGCAGTAGATAATTGTTATTTAATGATTTGAGGGACGCCCTCTGTCTTCTTTTCCGGTACCTCTTCTGCCTCTTACCTTCCATCTGCTTTTATTTCCCAAGGATTTGTTCTTCATCCTCTCCTCCACTGTTTCTTCCTCCTCACATTTTGCCAATTCAATTTCTTAAAGTATTGTTGCTAGTAGATGGTTCCTAGATGGCTTGTTAATTTATTATTATCTCTAGCTGGCTCTCACTCCTAAACTGATGAACACCTGAATTTTCACTTAGCCACATACCTATGGGCATAGTATGGTGCCTAAAACATGCATATATAAAATGGAAATTACTGTTTTGTCAAATCTGTTTCTCCATCTGCTCTTTTCTGTTTACGTTAGCTGTGCCATTGTCTCTCCAGTATCCTAGAGTTTAAACCTAGGAGAGATTTTTTATACCCCCTCCATCACCATCTGTTCTAGTTTGCTAATGCTGCAGAATGCAAAACACCAGAGATGGACTGGCTTTTATAAAAAGGGGGTTTATTTGGCTATACAGTTACAGTCTTAAGGCCATAAAGTGTCCAAGGTAACACATCAGTAATCAGGTACCTTCACTGGAGGATGGCAAATGGCGTCCGGAAAACCTCTGTTAGCTGGGAAGGCACGTGGCTGGCATCTGCTCCAAAGTTCTGGTTTCAAAACGGCTTTCTCCCAGGACATTCCTCTCTAGCAAGCTTGCTCTTCTTCAAAACGTCACTCACAGCTGCACTCCGTCCAGTCTCTTTGAGTCAGCATGTTTTATATGGCTCCACTGATCAAGGCCCACCCTGAATGGGTGGGGTCACACCTCCATGGGAGTATCCCACCAAAGTCACCACCCACAGCTGGGTGGGGCACATTCCAAGCAAATCTAACCAGCACCAAAACGTCTGTCCCACAAGACCACAATGATAATGGCATTTGGGGGACACAATACATTCAAACCAGCACACCATCCCTAACCCAAATTCATCACATCAGTTTCCAAATTGGTAAATTTGTTCTTCTGGAGTGCCTTACATCCTTCTCGAGCTCCTCTTATTTCTCTCTTGGTCTGTTGCAGTGACCTTCTGATCTTCCTTCTTTCAGCTTCCCCTCCGACACAATCCTCTGTAATGCCGTCGGATTGATTTTTCTAAAGAACCATATGGATCAGATTTATCATTCCTCATTGCCTAAAAAATAAAATACTCTAAAACTGACTTCCAGAGTTTAACCTCCAGGCCAGAAAATTCCTGAAAATGTAACAATCCCTTCTCAGGAGCCTGCTCCAGGCACCAGCATACTAAAGCTTCAATATCACTCTATTCTTTTCTACTTGCCTTCTGTTCCCCCACCCCACGCACTCCCCTCCAGCCAGTCTACGCCCCCAGCTGCTTTCAGTGAAAATGACTTCTCAGAATCATCTTCCATTTCTCTGAACCAGCAGGTAGTTGTTTACTATGGAACCTCTTGTCTCCCAATCCTTGATGTTTCTCCCTCTCTCTGAAGTATCGTCCTAGTTAAAACCAATTAGTTGAAGATCCTATTTCTTGAGTGTCATTTCACTTAGCTTTGCTACAGACTCTCAGACTCCCCCCAGTCCATCTGTGTTAAGATGCCCACCATCTCCTTTCAAGACATGGGTGTGGTGATAAACGTAGGCTTCCTCATGGCACTGTTCCAAGCCACAGCCCACTGAGGACGGCTCCATAGACATGCAGCTGGGACAGTCACACATGGCCGTGATAGGAAGGGCCCCCACTTGGTGTTTAATCTCAGTGTTCATCCTCTTGAAATTCTTAGTCATTTCACCTTTGAATTTGTGTTTTGTGAGTGGAGTCCAGTAGGACAATGAAGCATCTTGGAGACCTGGACCATGAGCCATGCTGCCTCCCCTACTCTCCCCTCCTCCCTAGGACTGGTTCTCAGCCACCCACACCCCTGGACCCTGCCTGGCCACCCCTCCCCTTCTCTGCCAAGTGACTGCTGCTGCCACTGGCCATGGTGAGGCCGTGGGTATGGGTGTGCACACCCTACAGTGTCAGGGCAGGGCATGGTGGCAGTCACCTCAGTCCCAGGTGGGGGACTCAGCTGGGAAAAGCCTCTTCTCCTCTCTTCCCCATACAAATCTAGCACAACCTGGGAAAACAAGATTACTTGCAAAACCCTTGGGGGCCACTTTTCCACCCTGAGTCTATACAGTGGTGTCTGATGCCTGACTTGACATCCCGGCCTCTGTCTGGGGCATGATGTGTAGATCCCGTAACTGGTAGGGAGGGTGCGATGATGCAGGGGGCAGGAGGAGAACTCATTTCACTGAATAATTATATTTTTGAAATGAGCCCTCTAGCTTCTTTACATTTTATTGTACTAAATATTTCACTAGCTTAAAAGCCTCCTACTTCCTTCAGCCTTCAGTGATCTGCTTTAGCTACTTGGTGGAAAAGGGAAAGGCTGTAACCAGTGTGTGTAAAGGTATTTGAATAAAATTTAAGACCAAATCCAAATGCCAGACGCAGTTGCTAATTCTTGGCTCCTAGGCAGATCTTGTAGTTTGGTGCTATAGAGGCTATTCCCAGTCTTGCTTAGTGTGTCTGGGGAATTTTTCTGAATATGATTCTCTCTCCCTTTGCTACCCAATCTGTGTGCTTATGAAACAAGATAAAACTGTTGCCTATAGCGTTCTTTAGAAAACTGCTCTATTTCATTAAAAATACATGGATGTTCAACTTTTTTTTTTTGAAAATGCATTCATAGTGAATACAGAAGTTAGATAATGTATACAAGAGAGCAGGAAAACCCAGAAGTAGCAAGACAGATAATATCAAAATATTATACAACTGTGAAATGATTTTAATATTTTCACATTTTACATAAATTCATTATCTGCAAATCTACCAACTTGTTGAAGCAAATTCTGTGTTCACTTGAGTTTGGAATGTTAATGCTTCAAAAAAGCACTGGAATTAGAAAGTCTGCCAGCATCTAAATAGAGTTTTGCTATCTCTTATCCCAATTCCTAGCAAAAAAGTCACCTGATTTAAGATATCACAAACCTTGGCAAATTATGATAAAATTTATGAAACTTACATTGTAGGAAACACAGAGTGAAATGGATCCCACCCCCTTCCCACTCCCCAAAAAAGCCATAAGCACAAGCCTCTACCACTTACCAGCTATTTGCCATTGGAGGTAATTAATGTAATTTCTTTGAACTTCAACTTCCCCACAGTTAAATAAGGTTAATAATATTTACTTCACATTCCCATTGGGAAGATTGTTTGAATTAATCAAAGAAACAAAAATCATTTGAACCCCTACCGGCGTGTCAGATGCTTGCTAGGTTCCAGAGTCTGCTGTCATAAAGCACCAGGTCTTGCAAACAGAACCATTCAAAATTGGTAATTATCAAAATAATTGCCCTTTCTTCCCACTTCCAACTCCCACTCTTGGGGAGTCTACATGGTTAGAAGAAAACAGCATGAAGTAGTAGTGCCCTTTTCCATCAAATTCAACTCTATCTTCCAACTATGTTGGAGTATCCAGGTATTTTTAACAAAACAGAGCAATCTTCTGAAGAATGCAAAAGACAACAATTTTATCTTGTTTCATAAGCATACAGATTGGTGGCAAAGAGAGAGAGAGAAGCATATTCAGAAAAATTCCCCAGACAAGCTAAACTAGACTATGTTGGAAGATTCCAATAATCACTTGGAGTAAATTAATGTTGAATGCTCTTGTGAGATAGGGAAACTGCTTCAGAGTGGCTAAATGCATTATGTAAGGCTATATAGCTGGTAATTGGTAAATATGAGAAACGTTTTAAGCTTTACTGAGAAAGAAAAAATATGAGAAATACTATAGATGATAATCTGGATATACCAAACAGGTAAATTTGGCTTTTGAAAAATTGTATTAGAAACTCATCCCAGATACTCTTTTAATAGACAACTCATGTAATGAATTTTTAAAAATATTTTGATTTATTAGATATCCTTCAGCTTTTATAAATCTATTCAGGAATAATTAAAATGTTGATTTTGAAAGAAATTTAAGTAATTCTGAAATGATACTTGAGAAAAAAGGGAAAAAATGTCAATCCTGTGTACAGAGACATACTTTACAGCTCAGAGGGCACTACTCATTTTGCATTTTGTAAGAATAATGCACCCAGGAGTTGCTCAGTTCAGTGTGTCTCTGCGTATGTATCCAATACAAATTTTGAAAATTGGTAAGTAGCATCTGTGGTCCTTACATTCTCTTCCTTCTCCTTTATTTCATTCTTTTATTTTTCTTTTTTCAGACCAGATGATCCCAGTGGTCCAGTGCCCCTTGTCTCTAGTATGTTATCTAAATATTCTGTCGGAAGCTGTAGGATATAACACAAAGGGTCTAGAACTTTCTTCTCTCACTTTCCCCTTGAAAAATAACATTTCTGGTGTCCCTTTTCATAAAGACAAATGATTTTTAGACTAATTTTCCAGAAATTGTTAATACATATGACTTACCTCCAAATGTATATGCGAAGATATGTCTACTTCCCAGCTGCTATGACAAATGCCACACAATGGATTGGCTTAACAGGAATTTACTGGCTCAGTTTCAGAGGCTACAAGGTTTGCTTCTTCCCAGAGTGGTAGCTTTTTGACTGGCCAGCAATCCTTGGGTTCCTTGACTTTCCCTTCACATGGTGATCTCCACTTCTTTCTCTTTTGGTTCTGTTGACTTCCAGCTTCTGCACCTCTAGGTGGGTTTTTCTTTCATAAAACTTCTGGTAATGATTGTGATAATTAAGGCCTATCTTCATTCAGTTGGGCCATACTGTAACTCAAAATAACATCTTTAAAAGTTCCTATTTACAGCAGGTTCACACTCACAGGGATGGATTAAGATTAAGAACATGTTTTGTTTTGTTTTGTTTTTCTGGGATATATAATTCAACCTATCACAATTGGCCATCAGGACCCTGAAAGACACATTCTTTCCATATGCAAAATACAATTATTCCATCAGAACATCCTTAAATCATTTCTGTAATAATGCTACATATAAAGTCTCATCAAAATAATCAGTTATGAGTGTAGTCTGTCCTGGGCAAAATTCCTCTCCATGTGATGGTCCTATGAAACCTAGAAAACAAGTTATCTGCTCTCAAAATACAGTAGTGGGACAGGCATAGGATAGACACTGACATGCCAGAAGGGAGAAATTGGCAAGAAAGCAGTGGTCATCGGTCCTAAGCAAGTCTAAATCCCAGGTGGGCAAACTCCTTTAGATCTGATGGTCTGAGAGTCATCTGTAGATTGATGGACTGTCCCCTGGGCCTGATGGAGCAGCAGCCTACCCCTTCTAAGCTCTTGGAACAGAGCACTTGGGCAGTGGCCATGCTCTCCCTGTGTTCTGGGGCTTGCGCCCCCACTTCTCTGGCACTGGAGTGGTAATTTCACTCTGCTTGAAAATTGGGGTATAGGTACTATCCTGTCCTAGCATTGGTGTGGCAGCCAAACTGCCCACAAACACCTGGGCATAGAACTTACTCTCTGAGCTTTAGGGCAGCAGCCAAACTCTTCCTAAACATCGGGGTGGGAAACCCTCTCCTTTCAAGTGCCTGGGCAGAATACCTGTTCCCTTCAAGCTCTGGGATGGACCTTCCCTTTCCCCATGTATGGGTGGGCCCACTTTCTTGACCAAGGAGATCTTCTCAATCCAGACTTCAGCTTCCATGGTTATGCTTTTGAAGTCATTCTTCCTTCTATTTGTTCCTTCTCTAATCGTTTCATTTCAGGCTGGCAGTAGTTCTGCTCATATATATGTTGCAAAAACCGTGTCAGTTTTGCATACAGTTCAAGGGATTTCAAGCTATCATGCAGAAATACTTTCCACAGATCCTCCCTGGATAACTGCATTTCCAATCCTGACTTCCAATGAAATGGCTGGTTAAATCTAGGTTCAGCCACACCCTCTTTTGCAAAGGATTGTTCGGTGAAACCCTCACATGAAACTCTGTTCTCTGGGGATTCACTTTTTAGAAGCTCAGGGAGGTTCCCAACAGAGCCCCTTCTGGCCCTAATCTTGAAGAATACTATCTAGAAAGACTGAGAATTTATCAAATCATCAAGTGCTGGTTCCTTTGCATTTAAAAGTTAATTCTCAGCCTATCCTTTTCCTCTCACGTCTTACTTCAAGGAGAAACCAAGCCTCACCCTCTACGCTTAGCTTAGAAATCTCCTTGGCTAAATACCCAAGTTCATCATTTCCAAGTTCTGCCTCCCATCCAATATCAGGATACAATTTTGCCAAATTCTCTGCTGCTTTATAGCAAGGGACATCTTTCTTCCGGTTTCCAATAGCACATTCATCATTTCCTTCTAAGTCTTCATCAGAGGTACATTTAATGTCCATATTTTTAATGACAGTCTCTTCAAAGCAATTGAGTATTTTTCTATTGTCTCACATCTCTTCCAGCCTCTACCCATTACCTAATTCCAAAGCCTTTCCACATTTTTAGGTGTTTTTCATAGCAGGATCCCACTTTCCAGCACCAAAAACTCTTAGTTTCCCAGCTATGGCATTGGGCTTACTGAACAACAGGAATTTATTGGCTCATGGTTTCAGAGGTTGGAAGACTTGCTCCTTCCCAGGGTCAGTAGCAATCTGTCTTGCCAATAATCCTTCAGTTCCTTGGCTTTCCCATCACATGGCAATGTCCTCTCCTTTCTCTTCTGGGTTCTGTTGATTTCCAACTTCTGCTCCTCCACATGCACTTTCTCTTCATAAAGCTTCCAGTAATAGGATTAAGGCCCAACCTCATTCAGTTGTGCCAAAATGTAACTAAAAATAGCATCATCAGTAGGTCCTGTTTACAATGGTTTCTACAGGGATGGATTAAGATTAAGAATGTGTTCCCCCCCTCTCCCCAGGGTACAAAATTCAACCTAACACACACAAACACACTCATACACACACACACATAAACTCTTACACAGTAAATTCACATTACCTAACGTGATGAATCTCAAAAGAAAGTATTTTAGATGCTGGTAGTGGGGAGGGGATAGAGAAAGTATTTTGCTTTATGGATCTTTCTGCTTCTCAAATCAGACTACAGAGGCATCGGCATTATACGTTTCTAAATTCTCCCAAGGTAGGTCTTTTGATATTTGTAGAGTTTATATTTGTGTTTTAATTGTATATATGCGGACATTCAGGCAAATCACTGTTTCTCTTATTTCAGTCAGCCTTGCCAGTTACTTCGTGTAGCAAATATTGTCAGTGTCCAACCATGTCTCTTTCCCTTCCCATTTCAGACTCCCAGCTGCCAGCACCTGTGTTTGTTTGCTTGAGGACTTCTTTTGTTTGCCATCAGAGCCTGCTTTGCCCACCCATGTGGCAAGTTGGAAGTGCCAGGGAATCAGTGCCCCTGGAAGCAGCCCTCAGGCACTGATGCCAACAGGCATTGATGCATAAATACCCAGCCCCCTTGCCCCTGGGGAGGTTTAACTCGGGCATGTGTTCTACACTGGCTCCCATTTTGTCCCAGCAGCACCAAATTCTAGTTACCTGCAATGGAAACTTGCTTAATAATGAAATTCCATTGGCTGCCTTTATTCCCCTCCACTGGTTTTTGAGATCAGCTCACAAATAACCTAGTCACCCTCAAATCTTTGTCTCAAGTCTGCTTCTGGTAGAGCCCACATAAAACACTGTGAGAATGTTTCATTTCCATGAATTTAGGTTCATTCTACAGGTTATCTTTCTTTTCAGGTACATCAATCTGCCTAAAGACTTAGTACTAAAATACTTTGATTAGCAGTTTTATGAGCCAGGGTAGACACTTGCCTGAACAACTTTAAGCTTCCAAATAGCTTTATTTTCACATTTTTCATATAAATCTACATCCTTCCCCTAAACAAATACATGATGGTCTCTAAAGAATGCTTACTGCCCTGCTTACCCCTACAAACATGTGTCATTTGTTGAGCACCATTGCCTACAAGATTTTATGTTGGATTATACATTTTATATTATAAATTAGTTTGGAATTCAAAAGCTCATGCTTCCAAGTGAAATATGCATTTATAAAAACCCAAAATTCACCTCTTTATTGCCCCAGACCTCAATCTCAGCAATCACTGGCCATGACCATCAAAATCCTTTCTATAACAGCATTTGTCACAAGAATTTAGAGCATATTGAACCAATTTCAAAAAAAAAAAAAAAAATTGCACAAAGATGACTTTTCTTCTGAAGAATAAAATTTTATTCCTTGCTATTCAAGAGCTGCCATTGCCTTTTATTATATTGTAAGCAAGCATTAACTTTTTAATAAAGATCCTTTGACTAGCATTATATTCCACTAAGCCCCCAGCACATGATGACAAAATCCAGATTAGAATTATTTTGTAAATGAAGATTTACTTTATTTAGGCCGTCTTGACACACTAAGAAGATAAGATGACGTTTCAGAAGGTTGCCACCTTTTTAATTTTGAGGGCCCAATTAATACATTGGAAATAAACTAATTATTTATATGTATTGATGAATCGTCCTAGAGCACTTTTGTACTTTTTCCTTTTTAAGTAAATTATATCTATCATAATTAAATTCTTTCTTTAATCTAGCTTGTCTTTCTATTGTGCTTCCAAATGTTTAGTATACATTATTTTTTAATTTTAATCTTTATTGAGATTGTTCAGATACCATACAATTATCCAAAGATCCAAAGTGTACAATCACTTGCCCCTGGTACCCTCATACAGCTGTGCATCCATCACCACAATTAATTTTTGTTCAATTTTTAGAACCTTTTCATTACTCCAGGCAAGAAATAAAGACAAAGAAGTGAAAAAAAAAAAAAAAAGAAGAAGAAAGAAAAAAGGAAACTCAAATCCTGCCGTATCCCTAACCAACCCCCCTCCATTGTTGACTCGTAGTATTGGTGTAGTACATTTGTTACTGTTTATGAAAGAATGTTGAAATACTACTAACTGTATTATATAGTCTGCAATAGGTATATATTTTTTCCCTGTATGTCCCTCTATTATTAACTTCTAGTTGTACTGTCATACATTTGTTCTGGTTCATGGAAGAGATTTCTAATATTTGTACAGTTAATCACAGACATTGCCCACCATAGGATTCAATTTTATTAGTATACATTTTAAACTAGTGCAGGCAGATATAAATAACATTATAGCATAGGGAAAATTTATTTTATAAACATTATAGCATAGAGAAGAATTATTTTTAAAAATGTGTGTATGTATAAATGTGAATAAATAAATACAAATAACTTACCAGTAAGTTATGGGTTAATAGATTAGATTTTGCAACCATTCCATTTGGCTCCCTATGCTGTGTGTAACACAGAAAAATTTGCTTTTATGTGTCAATAAGAAAACCTCTCTCAATATGTAAGTGGCAAATAGACACAAAATGGATGGCATAGGCCTAGAAACTGTGCAGGTGAAAATATTTAGAGTACACTAGCTGTCTATTTTTATACAAGAAATTTCTTGTTTTTCTTGGTGTGCATAAAAACAAGTAAGTTCTTTATCCTCTACCACTGAATATATTGTCATCTAGTTTTTTTAGCTGTTCTAATTGCTTGAGGTCCTCCTTGAAACTACCCACCATCTAACTTTGTTACTCCGCAGAACATCACCAGAAAGGAAATACATAGATTCTGCTGAAGGATTTATTCCTGTCACAAGTCATTTTCCTTTCTCCCCATTCTAACTGACTTGAGCTGTCTACTTGGTGAATTCCAAATGAGCTTCGGTCCAAGCAGCTGTCTCTCGTAATGAGTTTTTGTCAAAAAGAAAGGAACACGTAGAGAAAACGGACACACACATTGACATCAGTGCAGTGACAAAATAAAGTACTTGAGTCACTTATTTAAGAAGCAGCTTCTGCAAACAGAATTGGGTGTCTAATCACATTACCGCAGGCTCTCCAACACAGAGGCAGCATTACCAACCCATCTGTAACTCAGATAGGTCCAGGTTTTTCTTGTTTTTGTTACCCCTAAATATTTCAGCTGACATCAGAACATAATAGGCAGGGTGTAGCATGAAACCAGCAACAGCATTTGCTTGCTTTTAAATAAAATTTTGCTTTTGACTGTGATCATCTTTAAGTAGGCTTTTAATGATAGTGTCTTATATTTTTAACTACTTATTCTCGGATTGGTCTTCTGTTTTGTTTGTGCTTAACTGTGTAACTATGAGATTGGTCTCAAGACGGGGCAGGGTGAATACAGGGCTGACTCAACAAACAGTCCCAGTTATATTTGAGTCACCCTAAGACGAAGAAGATAAGCTACTGTCTTCAAGTATCTTACTCTTTCTTGGGAAACAATGTATATGCAACTATGATTTATATGCATTTATGAGAAGTTGTAAACAGAAGTACAAACTGCTATAAGAGCCTGAGCAGGGAGAAGAGAGAATTGTCTGGGACAGGAAAACTACCATGAATCTTTCTCCAAGGTCTCTTTTTTCTCACTAACATTCCATGAGTCTGCATCTCTCTCAGCGTGAATAACCTAGCAAGCTGCTCGAACTATGTGTCCAGGACATTAAACATGTCTCCCTGGGTAGGAAAGAAAAGTCCTGTATGTGAAAGAAATATTGGTCATGAAATTTGGTGCAGATAACTGAGGAGGAGTTTGGGTGAAAAATACGCTACTTGAATCCCATGATTCAAGGGCCCTAGTGCAAGCAAGGGAACTGTAGCCACTGTCCGTGCCTTTCACAATTCCGGGTAGCATCGCTTACATGGATTGAATGGTGAGTGTCACCCTTTTGCAATTCATAATAAAAGGCTACATTTTCATATGTGGTACCCTGGGCTTTTGCTTCTGGAAATATTTTTTACTCAGCTTCCAACAAATACAAAAGTCCTGAATTTTTTTTTTTTTTTTTTTTTTTTTTTGGCATGGGTTAATCTTTAAAAGACTACTTTGCTAAAAATGGTATTAACTCATGCCCTGAATTTAAAATGCAAAAAGATACTTCAAATAAAATATCACAGTGATTTCCCACAAAAGGAAGTGAAGTGCTGCTCCAATTTACTGTCGGTTCATTAATTCAAACAATAATTATTGAGCATCTACTGTATGCCAGCCATTGTGTTAGGTTCCTTTAATAACATTCTAGACTGGAAGGGAAACAGACATTAAACAACTCATAATTATACTTGTGATAAGTGCTATAAAGAAAAATTAAAGGCTTCTATAAGTCTCAATGACAAGCAACTGAATTAATCTAGGTTCCTAACTAAGACCTCAAGGATACCTCAAGGATATGTAGGAATTATTTAGGGCAAGCAGAGAGAGATAGTGTATGGAGGTGAGTGGTAGGTTTGCTGCTGGGAACACATGCTAGGCAGAGAAGGAAGCATGTTTGAAGACCCTGTGCCCTATGGTATAATTTTAGAATTGGAAATAGAGTGGCTGGAGCAGTGTGAATGTGGGGTGGGCAGTCTTTTAAGGTTGGCGACAGGAGCGGATCATACATGGCCTGGTAAGTTGTCTCAGTTATCTCTTGCTCCATAACAAGTCACATCAAGACTTAGAGGCTTAAAATAACAACAGTTCATTATTTCTCATGCTTTATGGACATTGGCTTGCCTCTGCTGAATGGTTCTCCTGCTCCACGTGTCAGCTGGGTAACTTAGCTGCATTCAGCTGTGAGCTCAACTAGCACTCCGCTCATGTCTGTGTCCTCTGTAATAGCTGGGACTTGGCTCTCGCCACATCAGCTCTCATATTTCAGTAGTCCAGCCTAAGCTTCTTAAAGGTTGGCTTGCTTCCGAGAGATTGGAAGTAGGCCCAGAACTGGCATAGCCATTCTATTGGTCAAGGCAAGTCACAAAGCCAGCCCAGATTTAAGGAGAAATAGACTTGATCTCTTTTTAGGAATTGTGGTAAGCCAGTAGAGAGAAGGAGGGAACAAATTGTTAGGAAGCATATCTGAAGACAGTGTACCACATTTTGGATTTGAGTTTTATATTATTTATTATATGCCTAGCATGCTTGATATGTTTTATTTCCTGTAACTCTCACAACAACCAAATGAAATAAGCAATATTTTCCTCATCTCATCTTAAGTCAGATATGTCACAAAGCTATTAAGTGGCAGGGCCAGGCCTTGACTCAGGTCAAGTCTGTGTTTGTGACCACTGTGCTGCTGTGACCATCTTGCTGGTTCTGTCGTAGTCTTGTCATTTATTCAACGATGACATGAAATTCCATGAGGATGACTAAAAACTGTTAGGATTGTAATATTTAAAGTCAACATATGTAAGTTTGGAGTTCAGGAGTTTTTACCTTTGGGAAATCTCACTATTGATCCAATCCTTGCTATGGTTCAGAAAATTAATTTGTTAATAATGTATAAACAATGAAGTTCATTAACCTCAGCTTTCCGACTCTGTCTACTATTACTGCTATGAGCTGAGATTCCAAAATCCTGCTAGCAAAATAGAGAAACATTAGAGACTTCCAATCAGCCACTGCTGCCAATTGACCATTTACTTCTGGAAGCTTCCAAGACACATCTCATATAGCCTCATAAATAAATCTTCCTGCTACCACCTGGTGTTCACAGCTTTCCTTCTCTCCTACTCTAACATTTTTAGTGAGATTTCCTTCCGTATCATCCACTGCACCTGAAGCCTTGTTGTATATTTGGTGCTGAAATGGGGAGATGGCCTCTTCTTCCTTTTGTATTTAACTCTATTAATTAGAGATATTTCCTCCTGTTCTGCCTCATGTCCTGATAGCTTATAAGATTTGTGATGGAAATATATGTCACAGAGAGGAGAAGGTTATATCTGAAAGCCTTTCTCCCTAGGACATATCCAAATGGCAAATACAATGTAGTCCTCACAGTTTATTCATTACTTCTGCTGACCAAAGCTTCAATACTGGTTCCAGCTTTTCTGACTCCACCTTTACTTAAGAGGAATTTTCTCCCCAAAGGATCATGCCGATAGATTACTTCTTCTTTTCTTTCCCCAACAGATTTTTGAGAGCTACCCTACCAGTCTGCCAGATATAGCCAGACATGTGTGAGTCCTGGGATTTAGCACATTACAGTTTGAGCTGGTGTCCTCAAAGTACCATTGTATCAATAACATTTTCTGTAGAATTAAAATAAATGTTATATTTCAACCTCATATGACTGCACTACAGTATCTAGGTAATCATGACTTCGCAGTGAATTAAGGAGGACATTTTTACTTATGATAGCAAATAAAAAGCTGGGGCTACATCTGTTGTGCTAAAACTATCATATTAACCAATCAATCGCTTGGTGGTTTAATCATTTTTTACTTATCTCTGGGTTGTTTTGGAGTTTTAAAGGACACAGGTGTTTTCTCTGAAAGAAAATTGGCAGCACATTCCCATTGTCAGGTCTGTGTGCCAAAATGGAATTAGTTGTGATAATAAATGTATTTCACAAAGAAACCTATTCTGTTTATAGAAGTTTTTATGTATGATTAGGGCCATCTGCAATTTCTTCATAGTCTTCCTATTATTAGCCCACTTGACCTTCCAAATGGTAGACTGTTTTAAGAATGTCAAAGGAAATAACAGAGGTGAGGAACTGTGTTTTTCAATTATTAAGAAACTTCTTAGAAGAAAAGCTGTTTAAAAACAGAGGACACTATTAAAAATGAATTCCTGAAATTCAAATGTTCTTTTATTTAAAAAAAAGAAATAGGCAGTTTTGGCCACTTCCAAATATCATTCAAGTAAATAAGAAGAAGGAGAATGTTATACAAAGAGCATCAGATTGATGCCAGTGAGTAATATTTTAATGAGTTATAAAATACTGATAATAAGTTTAGTTTTAGAGAAAAGGGTACAAGTAAATATACTATCACAGAGATTATTTCTATATCATAAGCCATCCCAAAGTGTAATGGCTTAGAAAAACAATGGATTATTGTTTCTTACATTTCCCTGGGTTGACTTGTCCCAGCTGGGCAGATCTTCTCCTCTTTGTTTATCTGAGGTCCTCTCATCCTCCAGGTTCTCTCTCCACATTGCCTCTCATCATGTCGTAGTCTAGGCTGAGTTTCTTTTGGACTGGTGGCTGTATTTCAGGGGCCAAAAAGAGAAAGCATCCAGGCCTTCTTACACCATAGGCCTGTGTCTTAGTTTTTCAGGGGTATGATAACAAATACCACAGATTTGTTGGCTTAAACAACAGGAATTTATTGTATCATGGTTTTGGAAGCTAGAAGTCTAAAATCAAGGTGTCAGCAGAGCCATGCTTTCTCTGAAGTCTGTAGTGTTCTGGTGGTGCTTCCTGGCAATCCGTAACTCAATCTTTGCCTCCATTACATGACTATCTGTCGTTCCACCCCTGTCTACTCCTGTGTCCAAATTTCCTCTGACTAGTCTTATTGGATTAAGGTCCACTGTGTTTTGGTTTGGCCTCATCTTAACTAATAACTTCTTCAAAAATCCTGTTTATAATTGGGTTCATAGTCACAGGATGTAGGCTAGGACTTGAACATATCTTTGTGGGGGACATAATTCAATCCATACCAGTATTCCCTCCAGACCCCCAAAAGGCATGTTCTTCTTGCATGCAAAATACATTCACCCCATCTCCAAATCCTTATGCCATTTCAGTAACAACTCTAAGTCCAAAATCTCATGTAAATAAGTTAAGTATTGTCCATCCTGGAGCAAAACTCCTTTCCCTCTGTGGACCTGTGAAACTTAGAAGAAAACAAGTTATCTGCTTCCAAACTACAATGGTGAAATGCGCTTAGGATTCGCATTCCCATTTTAGACAGGAGAAGTTAGAAGGAAAATAGGGGTCATGGGTCACAAGGAAGTCTGAAACCCAACAGGGAAAATTCCATTAGATTTCAATGTATGAGAGTCATCTGTGGCTTGCTGCTTTCTCCTTCAGATCTGCTGGAGCAGCAGTCTCCACTTTCCAAGCCCCCGGGCAGCGGCCCTACTGTTTCCAAATGCCAGGGCAAGCCCTCCCTTTCCAAAGGCCTGGGTGACAGGCCCTCTCTCCTGACCCAAAGATATCCCTTCAGCCAAGATCTTTGTATCCATGGTTCTGCCCTTAGAGTTTTTCTTCCTTCATTTTGTCCCATCTGTGTCTCTTTCAGTCCAGGCTGGCAGTATCTTGCTCATACAAAATTCTCAAAACTTTATTGGTTTTCTGTACAATTCAATGGAATCCAAGCCATCAGACAAAAGGTTCTTCCACAGACCTTTCCTGAATAAATGTATTTCCACTCTTGACTTACTCTGAGATGGTTGATTGGATCCATGAGTTGTATGCCTAATCTCTTGAGCAAATAGTTGTTTATCACACCCCTGAATGGAGCCCTTTTCTCTGGGAACTCACCTCCCCAGAACTCAGGGAGGGCCTGGTTAGGGCTGCTTCTGGCTGTAGTCTCCAAGCATGTTATCTGGATAGGCTGAGAATTTTCCAAATCATCAAGTGTTGGTTCCATTTTTGTTTAATAGTTCAGTCTTTGATTTGTGTTTTTCTTCTTGCATTTTACCACCAACAGCAAGGAGAAACTTGGCTGCAACTTCCACATTTTGCCTGGAAATTTTTTTAGCTAAATGTCCAAGTTTATTACTTATACGATCTGCCTTCCATCTGACAACAGAACACAATTCTGCCCTTTTTCTCTGCCAGTTTATAACTAGGACTGCCTTTCCTTCAGTTTCCAATAATGCATTCATCATTTCCTTCTAAGTTGTCACCAGAATAATCTTCAGTGTCCATACTTCTACCAACAGTTTCCTTCAAGGCAATATAGGTTTTTACTATCAAGTCCTTCAAAATTCTTCCACCCTCTACCATTACCCAGTTGCAAAGCCACTTGTACATTTTTAGGTATTCCTACAACAGCACACCACTCTCAGTACCAAAAACTTAGTTTACCCGCACTGATTTAACAGATATCTCAGATTAGTTGGCCTTAATAAGAAGAATTTATTGTCACAATTTTGGAGGCTAGAAGTCCAAAATCAGGGTATCAGCAGAGCCATGCTTCCCCAAAGTCTATAGCATTCTGGTGGTGACTTGCTGGCAATCCATAATTCAGTTGCTGCCTCTATTACTTGGCTGTCTCTATTCCTGTCTGTCTTCTCCTGTGTCCATATTTCTTCTGCTTATAAGGACTCAAGTCATGTTGAATTAAGGTCCACCCTGTTTCGGTTTGGCACCACCTTAACTAATAACATCTTCAGAGATCCAAAGTAAAAATAGGCTCACATCCCCAGGACATGGGGTTAGGACTTGAACATGTCTTTGTTGTGTCTTAACACATAGTAAATACTAATTTTAAAAAGTATTGATATTGTAGATATAAGATCATATCTTAAAAAGATATCAACAAGCTTGAGGTGACATTTAATACTGTCTTTCAGTTCTCTCAATTATTACTGTAGTTAAAATAGCAGACAACTTTTAATGATAATAGAAATAAGTGAAGGCTGAGCTAATACTTTTAAATGCTTAAAGATGATAAAATATAATGATGCTGTAATGGCCATTAGAAAATAAATTAAGTGAATGATTTTTCCCCCAAATAACTGAATTTCATGATATGTTTAATGCTCTGTTTATTACTCTCTGTCCTAGCAGAGATTCACAGGGCCCTCTACTCAATACCCATTCTCTTCTTTCACTTAATATAGCCTAATTTCTAATTCCTACCCAAGTCACTCCTTTGGATCATGATATTTTTCTCCAAAAATTAAAATGCAAATCTGAAATGATAATGCATTCATCCATCATCACTTAATGATATCCTAGAAACATTAATTTATCAGATCATATAGTCAGTTGCCTTACTGCAAAAATCTCTTACATGGTATTCCTTCAATTAGACATGAAATAAATTGAGAAAGTATGCCTCAATCAAGGTCTAAGCTAGTTTAGATTGCCTAAAAATTAATATACCTGATAATCCAAGGGGCATACACCATTGTATAAATCATATTAAATCCTTTTTGATAGAAAAAGGGTTGTTCTGAGGATTAAATGAAAATACTGCTTGTAAATCAGTTAGCAGAATGCCTGGATCATGGTAAGTATTGAATAGGTGTCAGTGATGGTCACTATCACTGTTAAAGTAACTAAGAAAAGCTCTTGACATACAAGTGCTCAATACAGTAGAATTATTTTTATTATTGGCGTTAAAATCTCTATTTTGTTAAGGTGATCCATTTTCTCAGTGGGTTGGCTAAAAGTTTTTATAGAACATAGGATTCCTACTTGAGTTTAATTTTGAAAAGAGGCTCCCTTTTTCTGACAGCTCATCATTGCCAGGCATTTTGCTCTCTTTTGTATAAAGTAGTATAGTCATGGGAAATTCCTATTACTGTTTCCTGTGTTTTATTATTTTGTGTAATGCATGACTTATGATTGAGTGTGTCGAAGCCAGTGTGAGACATTGTTATACCTGGATGGCCAAGGCCCTGGGTGAGGCAGAGCACCTGACTGTAGAGCATTTCTTCAAATCCTGAGACCACTGGGTTTAAACCCCATTCTTAACCATGATATATAGGAAGTCACTTAAAATACCTCCTAGTATTAAGTCAGTCACTGGAATGTGCAGTCTCTGTGCTGGGTTTATAATAAAATGGTTTGCCACAGGTTATAACATTTAGTCTTCCTCATCTAATCCTAGTTCTACCATCCGTTTCCCGAAAACTTAATTTAAATTAAGGCAAACATCTTAAAAGGCAGTTATTTGATTCTTTCATTGACTCTTTAGAATATTAATAGAAAGACTGCTGCATCAAGGGTTCCAATAAATTGCCATCTTTTTTTTTTTTTTTGAGCTTGTGAATTTTTTTTCCTGCATGCTTTCCAAACTTTTATTCTAAAATCAGAAAAGGAAATATCTTAATAAAAATGATTAAGAATAATAGGATGAATGAATCCAAAGACAATTTCACTTGCATTCCAGGAAAAAAGTACTTATTAAACTTGGAAGTTATTTCCCAAGGAAAAAAGTAAAAGCTTCATATTTGAAGGATTCAAAATGATAATGATAAACTTCCAGGGAAGATGGCAGAGAAGGGAGCTCCAGGACTCACTCATCCTCCAAAAAAGCTAGTAGAGAGGCAGGAATTGTCTGAAACAACTGTTCTGGAGCTCCAGAGGCCAGGGGAACACTGTGGAGCATCCAGGGAAGAGTGGGAAGAAGAGGCTAAGAAACTGCAGTAAAGTACTGTGAACAGCTCACTCCACTGCAGCTGCCAGTGCTGTCCCCCATACTTGAGGAGGGCCGCCTTGGGGTCTGGTCCTTGGCTGGCTGCTGTGGACAGAGGGACATGGAATTCCTCTTGCCCAAGAACGGGGTGTGGTGGGGGGACAGCCAAACACTGATCATGGCTTTTGACCTGTGCATTCAGATTGCTGGGTCCCCGCTATGAGCTGCTGTTTAAGCCTGCCCTAGACAGGGATGACTACAACCATTTTTTCAACCCCAACCCTGAGAGGGGTGGAGGTGGTGGAGGTTTAAAGACTCAGGACCTTCTTACGGCTGTGGGGAACAGTTTGCTGCAGGGTACCATCTGCTGGGCAGGCCAGGAAGGCTAAGCTTCAGGGAGTCATCAAAAAGAAATTTGGTGTGATTCCTGACCCTCTCTGTAGGGCTCTTTGGAGCTGGTCTGCACCACCATCATGGGTCTCTGGCCCTGTTTTGACTGAGAAATACTAACTTGGGGAAGTCCTCTCCAGAGTGACAGTCCTCCAGGAATTTGCCTTCTAAGTAAAAGCAGCTAGAGATGACAAAAGGAGTGTAGGGAAAAAACAAAACAAAACAAAACAAAACAAAAAAACCTATGGAGGCAAAACAAACAGATTCCTGGAGAAGGAACAGAGGAAAGGAAGCTGTCTCCTGGGAGTACAAAAATTGCACAAATAGGACAATCTTAAAAATTATACCACATATCCAGGGCAAGAATCAGATGAAGAAGAGTTGAAAAAAATGTGATCAGTTAAAGTTGGGCAATTCTAAACGTCTAGTAAGTTGAACCAAGTGTCAAAGAAAAGCCTTAATACAAAGCCAATCAAAAACCCTAGGCAAGAGAGAGAATCTGACCTTCAGAGTAAACTTACAAGATAATCAGATGCCTACACATCATCAAATATTACAAGCCATGCTACAAAACAGGAAGATATGGCCCAGTCAAAGGAACAAATTAAAACTTTGGAGGGAACACAGAATTTGGAACAATTTATCAAAGATAATCAAAACTCTTAAATAAATTCAAGGTGATGAATGAAAATATGGCTAAAGAGATAATATTAAAAAGGCCCTGGTTGAGCATAAATTTGAATTTGAAAATATAAAAAGACACAATAGAAGAGATTAAAAATATACCAGAGGCATACAACAGCAGATTTCAACAGGCAGAAGAAAGAATCAGTGAACTATAAGACAGATATCTTACAGACAGAACAGATAGAGAAAAGAATAGAAAAAAATTGAACAGAGTCTGAGTTTATCCAGCAAAACTGTCCTTCAAAAATGAGGGAGATGTTTAAATATTCACAGATTAACAGAAACAGAGAGTTTGTCAACAAGAGATCTCTAAAAGACATATAAGAGAAGTTTTGCAAGCTAAATGGAAAAAACAGGAGAGAGAGGCTAGAAGTAAAGTGCAGAAATGAAGATTATCAGTAAGGGTAACTTAAGGGATAAAGAGAGACAAAAATAGGTTATGACATATAATAACCAAAGAACAAAATGACTGAATTAAGTACTGCCTTTACAGTAATAACGCTGAATGTTAATTAATTGAATTCCCCAATCAAAAGACACAGATTAACAGAATGGATAAAAAGTATGATCCAACTATATGCTGTCTACAAGAAAAACATCTTAGACTCAAAGACACAAATAGGTTGAAAGTGAAAGTTGGAGAAAAATGTTCCATGCAAACAGTAAACAAAAAAGAGCTGAGGCAGCTGTACTAATATTGGACAAAATAGAATTTAAATTCAAAAATGTTATAAGAGACAAAGAAGGATACTATATATTAATAAAAGGGGCAATCCATCAAGAAGAAATAACAATCATAAATATTTATACACCTGACCATAGTGCCCCCAAATACATGAGGTAACCACTGGCAAAACTGTAAGGCGCAATAGATACCTCTATAGTAGTAGTTGGAGACTTCATTACATCTCTCTCATCAACAGATAGAACATCTAGACAGGATAAATAAGGAAACAGAGATCTTGAATAATATGATAAATAAACTAGAACAAACAGACATATACATAACATTGTACCCCAAAACAGCAGGGTATGTACTCTTCTCAAATGCTAATATATCATTTTTCAGGATAGACCATGTGTTGGATCACAAAACAAGTCTCAATAAATATAAAAAGATTGAAATTATGCAAAGCACATTCTCTGACCATATTGACTTAAGCTGGAAATCAATAACAAGCAGACAACTGGAAAATTCACAATTATGGAAGATAAATAGCATACTCTTTAACAATCTGTGGGCCAAAGAAAAAATTGTAAGAGAAATCAGTAAATATCTTGAGACAAATGAAAACAAGAATACAATATATCAAAATGTATAAGATGCAGTGAAGGCAATATTGAGAAGGATTTTATAGCTCTGAACACCTACATTAACAAAGAAGAAAGAGCCAAAATCAAAGACTTAACTGCACACCTGGAGGAATGAGAAAAGAAACAAAAAAACAAAAACAAAAACAGCAAACTAATCTCATAGCAAGCAGAAGGAAAGAAATAACAAAGGTGAAAGCAGAAATAAATTAAGAATAAAAAAATAGAATTAACAAAACCAAAAATTGGTTCTTGGAGTAGATCAATAAAATTGACAAACCCTTAGTCTATACTGACAAAGAAATAAAGAGAGAAGATGCAAATAAATACAATCAGAAATGAGAGGGGGGGCTTTACTACTAACCCCACAGAAGTAAAAAGGATCATAAGACGATACTATAAACAAATGTATGAAACAAATTAAACAACTTAGATGAAATGGACAAATTCCTAGAAACACACAAACAACCTACACTGACTCTAGATGAAATAAAAGCCTCAGCAGACCAATTACAAGTAAAGAGATTGAATCAGTCATCAAAATCTTCCCAACCAAGAAAAGCCCAGGACCAGATGGTTTCATAGGTGAATTCTGCCAATCATTCCAAGAAGAATTAATACCAATCCTGCTCAAACTCTTCCAAAACATTGAAGAGAACACTCCTGTGCCAGTTTGGATATATTATGTCCCCCTAAGAGCCATATTCTTTAATGCAATCTTGATTAGGTTGGAATCTTTTGATTGAGTGTTTCCATGGAGATGGAAACTGTGGATGAAATGTTTGATTAAATTATTTCTATGGAGATGTGAACCCCACCCATTCAGGGTGGGTCTTGATTTAATCACTGAAGTCCTATAAAAGATCTCACAAACAGAATGAACTCAGAGCAGCTGAGAAGGATATTTTGGAGTGAAGTTAAGAGCTGACACTGATGCTAACACTTGTAGATGCTTGGAGATGTTTGGAGATGCTAGCCTAGAGTTTGCTCCAGAGAAATTGAGAGGACCCCCAAATGGTTACATGCACAACAGCTGAAGAGGCTAAGAGAGACAAGCTCAGAGACATTTTGGAAAGTGCCATTTTGAAATGCAACCTGGGAGCAAAGAAACACAACCCGGGATCAGCAGATGCCAGCCACATGCCTTCCCAGCTGACAGAAGTGTTCCAGACACCACTGGCCATTCTTCACTGAAGGTGTCCTATTGTTCATGCCTTAGTTTGGACACTTTTATGGCCTTAGGACTGTAACTTTGTAACTAAATAAACCCCATTTATAAAAGTCAATCCATTTCTGGTATTTTGCATAACAGCAGCATTAGCAAACCAGAACAACTCCCTAACTCATTCTATGAGACCAGCATCACCCTAATACTAAAGCCAGGTAAAGATGGTACAAGAAAAGAAAATTACAAAGCAATTTCTCTAGTGACTATAGATGCAAAAATCTCAACAAAATACTTGCAAATCAAATCAAATAGCACATTAGAAGAATTATACACCATGATCCAGTGGTGTTCTAGTTTGCTAATGCTGCTGGAATGCAAAACAGCAGAAATGGATTGGCTTTTATAAAAGGAGGTTTATTTCATTACAAAGTTATAGTCTTAAGTCCATAAAGTGTCCATCAGCAAAGGGTACCTTCACTGGAGGATGGCCAATGGTGTCTGGAAAATCTGTTAGCTGGGAAGGCATGTGGCTGGCATCTGCTCCAAAGTTCTGGTTTCAAAATGGCTTTCTCCCAGGACGTTCCTCTCTAGGCTGCAGTTCCTCGAAAATGTCACTTTTAGTTGCTCTTGGGGTGTTTGTCCTCTCTTAGCTTCTCTGGAGCAAGAGTCTGCTTTCAACGGCTGTCTTCAAACTGTCTCTAATCTGTAGCTACTCTCTCATCTTCTGTGCGTTCTTCAAAGTGTCCCTCTTGGCTGTAGCTCCTCTTCAAAATGTCACTCACAGCTGCACTGAGTTCCTTCTGTTTGTCAGCTCATTTATATGACTCCAGTGATTTAATTTAGACCCACCCTGTATGGGTGGGGTAACACCTCCATGGAAATTATCCAATCAGAGTCATCACCCACAGTTGGGTGAGGTGCATCTCCATGGAAACACTCAAAGAATTGCAATCTAATCAATACTGATACGTCTGCCCACACAAGATTGCATCAAAGATAATGACATTTTGGGGTACATAATACATTCAAACCAGCACAGTATGCAAGGGGGGTTCGACACAAGAAAATCAATTAATGTAATGCACCACATTAACAAATCAAAGGGGAAAAAACAAATAATCATCTCAACTGGTGCAGAAAAGACATTTGGCAAAATTCAGCATCCTTTCTTGATAAAAACACTTCCAAAGATAAGAATAGAAGGAAACTTCCTCAGTATGATATACAGCATATATGAAAAACTCACAGCTAATGTCGTACTCAATAATGAATGACTGAAGGCTTTTCCTCTAGGATCTAGAACAAGTCAAGGATGCCTACTGTCTTCACTATTATTATCCAACATTGAACTAAAAGTTCTAGCTAGAAAAAGAAATAAAAGTCATCCAAATTGGAAAGGAAGAAGTAAAACGTTTGCTATTTGCAGATGACATGTTCCTATAGAGAGAAAGTTGTGAAAAATCTACAACAAAGCTACTAAATTCAGCAAAGTGGCTGGGTACAAGATTAACACACAAAAATTAATAGTGTTTTTATAAACTAGCAATGAACAATCTGAGGAAGAAATCAAGAAAAAGATTCCATTTGCAATAGATTCCATTTGATTTTTGAATCAAATATCTAAGAATAAATTTATCCATGAATATAAAGGACTTGTACACAGACAACTCTAAAACATTATTAAAAGAAATCAAAGAAGAGCTAAATAAATAGAAGGACATTCCATGTTCATGGATTGGAAGACTAAATATCATTAAGATGTCAATTCTACCCAAACTGATCTACAGATTCAATGCAATCTCAGTCAAAATTCTAAATCCTACTTTGCATAAATGGAAAAGCTAATTATCAAATTATTTGGAAGGTTAAGGGTCCCTGAAAAGCAAAAAACCTCTTGAAAAAGAAGAATGAAGTTGGTAGACTTATACTTCTTGACTAAAGTACATTACAAAGCTGCAGTGATCAAAACAGCATGGTACTGGCATAAAGATAGACATATTGACCAATGGAATCAAATTGACAGTTCAGAAATAGACCCTCACATCTATGGACAATTTGTATTTGACAAGGCTGTGAAGTCCACTCAATTAGCACAGAATAGTTACTTCAACAAATGGTGTTAGGAGAACTGAATATCCATATGCAAAAGAATGAATAAGTACCCCATCTCACATCTTATAAAAACAATTAACTCAAAATAGATCAAAGACCTAAATATAAGAACTAGGACCATAAAACTCCTAAATGAAAATGTAAGGATGCATGTTCAGGATCTTGTGTTAGACAGTGATTTCTTAGACTTTACACCCAAAGCACAAGCAACAGAAGAAAAAATATATACATGGGACCTCATCAAAATTAAAAAAAAATTTGCTTCAAAGGACTTTTTGAAGAAAGTGAAAAGGCAACCTTTTAAAAATAATTTTTTTTTATTAGAGAAGTTGTAAAAAGTCAGGTAAAAAAATACAGTGTTCACATATATTCCTCCTATTGTTGACACATTGCATTAGTGTGGTACCTTTGTTACAACTGAGAAAAGAGTATTAAAATGGGAGAAAATATTTGGAAACCACATATCCGATAAGGGTCTAATATTTAGAATATATAAAGAAATCCTGCTACTCCACAATAAAAAGACAACACAGTTGAAAAATTGGCAAAAACTTGAATAGACATTTCTCTAAAGAGGATATACAAATGACTAAAAAGCACATGAAAAGATGTTCAACATCACTAGCTATTAGGGAAACATAAATCAAAACCACCAAGAGCTATCATTTCACACCTACTAGAATGGCCACTATTTAAAAAAACAAAAAACAAAACAAAACAAAACAAAAAAAAGCAGAAAACTAGAAGTATTGGAGAGGCTGTGGAGAAATAGGAATACTCATTCACTGCTGGTAGGAATGTAAAATGGTGCAGCCTCTGTGAAAGACAGTTTGGCGTGTCCTCAGTAAGCTAAGTATAGAATTGCCATATGATCTGGCAATCCTGCTACTAGGTTTATATCCAGAACTGAAAGCAGGGACATGAACAGACATTTGCACACAGAAATTCATAGAAGCATTATTCACAATTGCCAAAAGTCAGAAGCAACCCAACTGACCATCAACTTATGAATGGATAAACTAAATTGAGATATATATATATATACACAATGGAATATTATTCACCTGTAAGGAGTGAAGTCCTGATACATGTGACAACATGGATGAACCTTGAGAACATTATGTTGAGTGAAATGTCAGGCACAAAAAGGACAAATATTGTATGATCTCACTGATATGAACTAATTATAGTAAGCAAACTCATAGAGTTAGAATCTAGAATATAGCTTACCACAGAAAGAATGGGGATAGATAATGGGGAATTGATGCTTAATTTGTGCAGAATTTATATTTAGGTTGATTATAAATACCTGGAAAGGATGGTGGTGATGCTAGCACATTATTGTGAGTGTAACTAACAGCACTGAATAATGTTTGTGAATGTGGTTGAAAGGGGAAATTTTGGATCATGTATGTTCCTAGAAAGAAAGAAAATAAAACATGGAACTGTATAACACATTATTCCTTGTTGTGGATGATGGACTGTGGTTAATGGTACAAATAGAAGAACATTCTTTCATGCATTATAACAAATGTATGATACCTTTACAAAGGTGTTAATAATAATGTGGTATATTAAAAAAAATACCTGTAATGTGAACTGTGGAATATTGTTTACAGTAATATTTTAATACTCTTTTCTCAGTTGTAGCAAAGGTACCACACTAATGCAATGTGTCAACAAAAGGAGGGATATATGGGAACATCGTATTTTTTTACCTGACTTTTTTGTGAACTTACCGCTTCTCTAATTAAAAAAAATATATATTTTTAAAAGAACCTTAGGCTAAGTGAAATAAACCAGATACAAAGTACTACATATTATATAATTCCATTTATATAAAATATAAATACCAATAAATTTATAGAGGCAGAATTAGATTAGTGGTTATGTAGGACTGGGGAAGGTTAGAGGGATCGAGAGGTGACTGTTAAGGTGTATGAGGTTTTTCATTTTTTAGTAATGAAAATGTTCTAAAATTAATTATTGTGATAATTGTAATGAATGCACAAATCTGTGATTAGTCTAAAAGCCATTGATTGTGCACTTTGGATGGATTGTATGATATGTGAATATATCTCAAAAAAGCTTCTTTAAAACAAGTATTAAAGGCAACATTCCTTCAAAAAAGTGATTTTGAAGGAGCTAATTCATATCAAGAATTATTATATAAAAGAGTCTATACAGATTGACCTTTCAATTCTGTTCTATATAGATTATATACTTCTACACAAGGGATTTTTTTTTTTATTAGGAGTTTACCTTTGTTCCAACCTATCTTTCCAAGTTTACATAGGAAAAACACAATTTTAACATTGCATAAAATCTTTGCTATGTAAAGTAATAAATTGAATATTCCATCCCTCATATTTTATTAAAACAGTTACCTCAAGGTCAGGTATTCTTAGATTAATTTTTGAAACATGAAACTTTTTTTTCCATTCAGCAAACTTTGAACTCCTGTCATTTGCCAGGCTTTATGCTGAAGGAGTTTGACACAGTTACTGACCTCAAGATGCTAGTACACTAGTTAGGGTAGGAGTTGGCACACATTTTCTTAAAGGGCCAAATAGTAAATATTTCAGGCTTGTGGGTTATCCTGGTCTTTGTTGCAACTACTCATTTCTTCCATTGTAGCACAGAAGTAGCCACAGACAATACTGAAACTAATGAGCATGACTGTGTTCCTATAAAACTTGATTTAAAAAAAAAAAAAAAAAAATCATAGATGGCTGGCCAGTAGGCCATAGTTTGCTGATCTGGGTGAATATAATACAATAATATAATGCCCTGGGAACATAGATGAAGGGCATCTAGACTGACTGCCCTTGTAGATATGTCTGTGCAGAGCCTAGAGTGGGAGGGGAAAAGAATGAGGCAGAACAGGGAGATTATTGAGCTTCAGAGAAGATTATGGCTGAAACACATTTTTAAAATATGGAGCAATTCATTAAAAAGCCATGCTAGAATCTATGTCATGTTAAACAAAGGGGCTGTTGTAAATTCTATTGCCTTAGTATAAGTTTCCAAACTATGTGGCATGGGATACTAATTCCTCAATAAGTTCATAGCTATTCTTGAATTAAAGGGTTCCCTAGTTGAATAAATGTTGAAAACACTATCTCTTTTCCCTCTTCAATTAGCTTTCTCAATGTTTTTAGCAAAATGAAGGCTCTTATCAGCACTCTAGTAAAGAAAGCATTTAACTTTCTTTAACTTAGAATTTCCTTATTTGTCTAAGGAGCCTTTTTTTGGTGTAGAATACCTGTTAATGTGTTGTATCTGCTGTTCTGATTTGCTAATGCTGCCATTATGCAAAATAACAGAAATGGATTGGCTTCTATAAAAGGGGTTTATTTAGTTACAAAGTTACAGTCTGAAGGCCATCAAGTGTCCAAGGAAAGGCATCAACAACTGGGTAACTTCACTGAAGGATGGCCATTGGTGTCCAGAAAAACCTCTGTTAGCTCGGAAGGCACGTGGCTGGTGTCTGCTTGCTCCCAGGTGGCATTTCAAAATGGTGTTCTCCAAAATGTTGTTCTTGGGGCATTTTGTCCTTTCTTAGCTGCAGCTGCTCTGAAGTCCTTCTTTTTGTGAGCCCCTTTATAAGACTCCAGTGAATTAATCAAGGCCTACACAGAATGGGCAGGACCACACCTCCATGGAAACATTCCATCAGGGATCACACCCTAACCAAGGTGTCACTCACAGTTGGGTGGGTCACATCTCCGTGGAAACAACCTAATCTAAAGGTTCCAACCTAATCAAGACTAACATACATCTTCCCCCACAAGATTGCATCAAAGAACGTGGCATTTTGGGGGGCATAATACATCCAAACCAGCCCACCTGCCTTCATACAGAAATAGGGTTTTGAGTAGTATGGTTTTGGAAAATGCCATAAACCAAAGATACAGAATCCTAGATACCATTGGACTGCTGATGTGTAAGCAGCTGTATTCCAGAAACACTATAAACAGATGGCTCCTCAGCATGACAAATACTGGGCACAAGATATCCAGCCATTAGGTAATGGGAGTTTGGGCAAAAACTCAGCCACCAGGGGCTTTGAGATTTCAGGCAGAACAAATAGCCACTTGATGAACTGGTAATCTTATGAAGGTATAGAATGATGCCTAAATCTTGGGCAGTATCATTTTCTGGATGGAATTTGGTTGTCATTTGACTAGGGATGCTACTGGCATTTCATGGATAGGAATAAGAGATTATAAATCTTCTGCATTGCATATGACAGTCCCCCATGATGAGGCTGTATCCTGCCCCAAATGCCAATGGAGCACCATGGAGAAACACAGCTATAGACAAGCTTGGCCTGTGGGAGTGAAGGCATCCTACCTCCCAGGATTCAAAAGATTGGGTAGAAAATCTGGGCAGAGTCTTACAGGCTGACTGTCATTATATAATCATCAAATATGTAAATATCACATGCTCCTTCTTCAGTTTTAGCAATCAAATGCAATTTGTTTAATTCCGTAAAAACTAGTCAGATTTTATTTTTGCTGTAGGCGTGGGCTGTTGTAAGATTTATAGAGCAAAGATCAGGTACAGTGCAGTCTTCTGAATAAGCCACACATTAGATGCTATTAAGCATTTCAGAGGCAATTTAATGAAGTATGTCATTAGCACCTCCTCTCCCCATGGTCATTTTGACAGAAACACCAGAGTAACCTTAGTCCTGATTTGGAAAGTAGCCCATCAGTGGATTCTTTTCCCCCAGCAGGTTTTTAAAAAGCTGCCTGTAACAATTTTTAAAAAGAATTCTCAGTCAATAAATAATTTTCCTTTCTGAATTATTCTAGAATAAATAGCCTCAAGGAAATATTTCACTGTTTCCTGAAAAATAAGAAGCAGAAGATCCTTTGCACTGACATGAGTTGCCATAAATAAGGCACTTTTATGTGATATATAGGAAGTGCTCCTTCCTCTGGGTTGCTGCAGCCCCTGCCAGGGCACAGTGCAGGGCACGGAGAGGGTGGGTGCATGAATTTTTTTTTTTAATGTAATCTTATTGAGATGGTTCACTTACCATACAATTACCCAAAGATCCAAAGTGCATAATCAATTGCCCCCAGTATCATCATGCAGCTGTGCATCCATCACCACAATTATTTTTTTTTTCCGATTGTTAGAACATTTTCATAACTCCAGAAAAGAAATAAAGACAAAAAAAAAAAAAAAGAAAACTCAATTCCTCCCATATCCCTAAGCACCCCCCTCCATTATTGACTTATGGTATTGGTATGGTATATTTGTTACTGTTGATGAAAGAATGTTAAAATACTGTTAACTGTAGTACCTAGTTTGCAATAGGTATATTTTTTCCCTATATACCCCTTTATTATTAACTTCTAGTTATAGTGTTATATATTTGTTCTAGTTCATGAAAGAGGTTTCTAATATTTGTATAGTTAATCACGGACATGTCCAGCACAGGATTCACTGTTTTATACATTCCCATCTTTTAACCTCCAACTTTCCTTCTGGTGACATATGTGACTCTAAGCTTCCCCTTTCCACCACATTCACACACCATTCAGCATTGTTTGTTATTCTCACAATAATGTGCTACCATTGCCTCTGTCCACTTCCAAGCACTTAGGTTCAATCTAGTTAAACATTCGGTTCATAATAGGCAACTGCTCCCCATTCTTAGCCTCGTTCTATATCCTTTTTACTTATATTTCATGTCTATGTGTTTACATATTATAATTAGTTCATATCAGTGAGACCATGCAATATTTTTCCTTGTGTGTCTGACTTATTTCACTCAATGTAGTGCCCTCAAGGTTTCTTCGTCAACCTGTTTTTTTTTTTAAGATGGTTTTGTTTACCCACCATACTTTCTGTCCTAAGTAAACAATCGATGGTTCCTGTATAGTCACATATTTATGTATTCACCACCATCACCATTATCTATATAAGTACATCTCCATTTCTTCCACAAAGAAGGAGGAAGAGTCAAAGAAGGTAGAGAAAAGTAAAAGAAGGAAAAAAAAAATAACAGCTAAAAAGCAACAAAAGGAAAGATAGAATTAAACTAAAGTAGAATAAAGAGTCAGACAACATCACCAGTGCCAAGAGTCCCATACCCCTCCCTTATGTCCCCCTCTTTTAGGCATTTAGCTTTGGTATATTGCCTTTGTTACATTAAAGGAAGCATGATGCAATGTTTCTGTTAACTATAGTCTCTAGTTTGCATTGATTTTTTTTTCCCCAATACCACCCTATTTTTAACACCTTGCAAAGTTGACTTTAATTTGTTCTCTCTCATGTAAAAACCTACTTGTACATTTTATCACAATTGTTGTGCACTCTAGGTTTCACTGCGTTATACAGTCCCAGTCTTTGTTTCCTCTTTCCTTCTGGTGTCCCACATGCTCCTAACCTTCCTCTTTCAACCATATTCACAGTCATCTTTGTTCAGTGTACTTACATTGCTGTGCTACCATCACCCAAAACTGTGTTCCAAACCTCTCACTCCTGTCTTTTACTATCTGTCTGTTGTGCTCCCTTTAGTATTTCCTGTAGCACAGGTATCTTGTTCACAAGCTCTCTCATTGTCTGTCAGAGAATATTTTAAACTCTCCCTCATATTTGAAGGATAGTATTGCCAGATATAGGATTCTTTGTTGGTGGTTTTTCTCTTGCAGTATCTTAAATATATCACACCACTTCCTTCTTGCCTCCATGGTTTCTACTGAGAAGTCTGCACATAGTCTTATTAAACTTCCTTTGTATGTGATGGATCACTTTTCTCTTGCTGCTTTCAGGATTCTCTGTTTTGATGTTTGACAATCTGATTATTAAGTGTCTTGGTGTAGGTTTATTCAGATCTATTCTGTTTGGGGTGTGCTGTGCTTCTTGGATCTGTAATTTTATGTCTTTCCTAAGAGATGGGAAATTTTCATTGATTATTTCCTCTATTATTGCTTCTGCCCCTTTTCCCTTCTCTTCTCCTTCTGGGACACCCATGACATGTACATTCACTTGCTTCATGTTGTCATTCAATTCCCTGAGATGTTGCTCATATTTTTCCATATCTCTTCTTTTGTGTTTGTAGGTTTTCAGGTGTCTTGTTCTCCAGTTCCTGAGTGTTTTCTTCTGCCTCTTGAGATCTGTTGTATGTCTCCATTGTGTTTTTCATGTCTTGTGTTGTCCCTTTCATTTCCATAGATTCTGCCAGTAGTTTTTTTTCAAGCTTTCAGTTTCTACCTTATGTTCGCCCAGTGTTTTCTTTATAGCCTTCATCTCTTTTGTTATATCTTCCCTGAACTTGTTGATTTGTTTTTTGATTTGATTTAGCATATTTCTTTGACTGTCTTTAATAGATTGTTTCATTAAAGTGAAACTATATCTCAACTGTATCTTGATTGAGGTGTAAGTTTTTTCCTTGATTGGGCCATATCTTCATTTTTCCCAGTGTAGATTGTAGTTTTCTGTTGTCCAGGCACCTGGTTTCCTTGGTTACCCCAATCAGATTTTCCCAGATCAGCATGGATTCAGGTCTCAGAATGAGGTAGTATTAAAGGTGCATTTTAGAAGAATGACAAGACTTTCCTGTGAGGTCTCCAGTCACTGTGCCTTTCCTAACCTGCCCATCAGGTGGCATCTGTCAACCTGTTGCTCCTGACTTGTGTAAGGAGGTGTGGTCCCTTCAGTTTCTGTTTTGGCTGTTTTCCCCCAGGCTCTGGGGTCTGATTCTGAAGGGGAAGCTGGGCCCCACCTCTTTCTTCTTAGGGAAATACACCCCCCTAGGGACTTATCATCTGCATTTGAATTGTTGTCTGTCTGACTCAATTATCTCCACCCCTATCTGGGTCAGAGTGCTGTGAATTGAAAATAGCTGAGGCTTTCTCCTCTGAGCCTCTCTTTTGGAAAAAAAAAGAAAGCCCCCTTTTGGAGCCAGTACATGACCACCCAGTTTCACTCATCAGCCAGAGGTAACACCTGGTCTTCTGCGCTCCCCCTCCCAGGACAGATGAGTCTTCTGGTTCTTTAAGGTCAGTTGTCACTAAAAGCCTCTGTCTGTCTGTTGGGGGTTTGTAGCTTGTATTCAGCAATCTACATTTGTTAATTAAAACCCCAGTTGGTTCTCAGCTGAGCTATATTGGCTCACTCAGAGAGTGCTGCTAGTTTCTACCACAGTGAGGTTTTGCAGCTAAGCCTGCTGTGGGGGAGGGGGCTCTCAGCACAGATCCACAGCTTTTACTTGCAGATTTTATGCTGTGATGTCAGGCATTCCTTCCAATCCAGGTTGGTGTACGATGTCCCCCAGCAGTTATTCCAAATTATTTACTAGTTGTTCCTCATTGTTTATTAGTTGTTCCAGGGGACTGACTAAATTCCACTCCTCTCTATGCCACCATCTTGTCCCTCCTTGGGTGCATGGAGTTTTAACCCCCATTTCTCCACCATGCTGCTGTTTTGGTACAGTGGGCGAACTGCACAACCCTGAGGAGTGACCCTGGATCAGAACCACTATTGCTTCATTGCATTTGGTTTTATTTTATATATTCCTTGAATTTGCATGCTTTGAGTACCTAATAAATGACACACTCTGTGTTAAGTATTGCATGACATGAGCTAAATTATATATCCTTTTAATTGAGTGCTTACTCTATGTCAGTTCCTTTGCTAGGTTCTTCACACTTAATATTCCCAAGAGCTCCATGCACTAGGTTCTGTTGTATTCATTTTCAGGAAAGTGAAGCTTCATTTTGTTTGAGGAAATGAAAGCTTATTGGCTTTACATAACTTGCCCATAGTTACATTGCTAGGAAGAGGAGGTGCTGGGATTTGAAACCATCTTTTTTTTTTTTTTTTTTTTTTTCAACTCCAAATCCCTGCTTTAACTATTATGCAGTGGGGTTTTCAATGTGTTTATAGATTAGTGAGGGAGACAAATGTGCCAACGGCTGGTGATGATACAAGTATAGGTACTATTCAGGAGGGATGCCTACTTAAATGTAGATGGAAAGTCCTCAGACATTATTTCCCAGAAGAGATTGTCCCTGAAATGAGTCTTGAAGAAGTTTCCACAAACAGGCAAGAATTCAAAGACAAATAAGGCAAGATGTAGGTTGCAAAAGTTTGTCTGAACTTTGGATAATAAGCTGGAATTGGTTTGTGATTTTTAGCGATTTCTTAAAATTATCATATACTTACTGGAAATAGTTAAGTAGTAAGGCTGCCAACCTTGCTACACCTTAGAATCATCTGGGTAAATGTTAAAAAATATATGTTGATTTCTTGGACCTACCGCATGACCTCTAATGAGTTTAAAGTTTGAAAACAAGGGGCCAAGGGCATTTGTTGCAGGATCTGGTCTAGGAGATTGGCACTTGCTTAGGAAAATCCAGTGACTCTGGAGAACTGAATAACATTAAAATCATATTTTAAGTTTGTTGTTGGATTTTGCATATTTTTAGAAAACGGTTCTTAAGAAAATACATTTAGGGTTTTTGCTGGCTTGATACATAACTTGATCAATGAAATTTATTCATTTTCTTTTCATGGAAGTGATTTGAGATTGCTCAGACCAACATTATTATTTCTATTTTATAGGTGAAAGCACTGAGATTCAGTGAACTAAAGTTACTTACCTATGTATTAAACATGCTGTCTATGATTATGATGGTAGGAAAGATACCCAGTTGATGAGACTATAACTTGTCTCAATGAGAGTTGCAAGAATACTGGGGAAGATTTCATGGATTTACTCTTTTTTAAGCACTTAAAAATTGTTAATTTTTCAGCCATCATTAACTTAATCATTTGAACTAAGACTTAAGAAATGAGTAAATAACTTCATTCCTTCCAATATACCCCTACCATACCAAAAGAAAATTAATGAGCTGTAGTTATACCTGAGCATAAATGAAGTTATTTCAGGATATTTGTTTTTCCCATTGCTTTGCTTTGTTTTGTTTGGAAACTTTTTTTTTTTTTAATTTGAAAAATAAAGTAATTTTAAAATTAAAAAAAAAATAAGTAAAGAGGTATGGGAGGATGTGATGTACTTCTTGAAGAATTTACCATTCTTAGAGTCACCAGCCCCTGGACCCTTTACTTTAGAAGGATTTCTCACTAGCTCCTTTGGGGTGTGCCCTTCCCCATGGATGAGGAGCTAAGAGGATTACATCTTTTCTAGACCAGGAATCAGGACACTGGGCTTGCTTCCAGGGGCTGTATGGCCCTCTTCCCAAGGTTCTTTCTCCATGCCCTGCTATATTGTCCACTCCTATGTCTGACTGGTGGCCAAAGGGAGTCTTTGTGTGGGGAACGGGCTGGTGGTAGTGGCTGGGGCTTGGTTGTACTGCAAACCAGGACCTTGAAAATGTTAGGGATGGGTTTAGAGGACAGTTTATTCAAAAATTAGTTATTGAAATATTTTCTCTTATGTTTTCCTTTCCCCTTGCCCAGTAAGTTTGATAGGCCTTTTGCATTTCTTAGTCTCAGAGTTTTTACTCAATTCCAGAAGCCTAAAATCATTTGAAGAGATTACTGGGAGAGCCTGAAGTCAAAATGAGAAAGAGGAGGACCATGGAGACATTTCCCTAAGAGTGGGATTCTCAGATACCCCAGGGAGGCATAGAGACCAAATAGGGTAATGGAGTAGGCAACTCTGTGGAGTTGCTTAGGAAGGCTGACCCAAAGCACTAGAGATACCAAATGGGCCGAAGTTTCCCTATTTCTACTCTGGGCACAAAAGGAGACAATCATTGGACTTCAGGGATCCTTTGTGAGCATAGTAATAGGGAAATTAGAAACTTCACTTCTTACTTTCCAGGCCTGACCTGCCTCCTAGATTCTGGTATAACCCTGTGGAAGAACTAAATAATGAATGTGATTAAATAGGTCAATGAAAAATTGATGCTCCAAACTAGATATAATTTGGTTTAAGAAAATGAAGAATTTTCCTATATAGAAATTCTATATATAACCAAAAATATATAAATTAACATATATATTATATCTTATACAAATATATAATTTTTATATATTTATATAAAATATATATTATATATAATATAGAATTTTCTCTATGTTTCCAACACTCTTACATTAGAAAGTTTGTTTTGATTGTAGAAGGTCTTGAACAATAATATCATTAAGGACAAAAATACTAAAATATAATTATAACTGTGTGGCGGTATATTGATGTTTTCTGTGTCAGGTACATTCTTAATACTTTTTATTTGCTATTTCACTTGCTTTCACCACATTACTTTGTGATGGGGGTGCTATTATTGCCTTTTTATAAGGTATGAAAGCTGAGACCTAAAGAGATTGGGTAACCTGACAAAGGCCCAGCTATAATTAGTAGTAGAGCTTAATTCAACCTGATTCTCTCTCAAGTCCATATCTTACCGACCATACAATCATCTGGATAAGTGTAACTTTATCTTATAGATGATAAAATTATACCTTCATCTCTACAGTGATTTGCTTCATCTAAAGTGTTCTTACACAAAAATTCCTCTAGTTCTCGTAATAGATAATAGGCCACTATTGAAAAGTTTTGGCCATAATATGAAGGCCTAAATGATGCTGATAGTAAATAAATCTTTTGGTCATATGTAAAGAAGATGGGATGATATGTGGGAGTAGAGACTTGGGGAAGTCTGCATAACAGATTGAACCAGGATCAATGTCGAGTGATCCATTTAAGAAAGAAAAATATGTCTGGAGTAATAAAGCATTTGATGAGCTCCCAAATGGCAAAGAACACATAGCTGTAAGGTTAAGAAGGATCCTTGTTTTAATTCTTCATCAACAGAAATTAATTTCTTTGTAAAGTCAGAGACTTCAGCTTTTATTCAATCAGTATGGGTGGTAGGAAGCCACTGGCATAAAATAAACAATACCTATCAATATCAGTGGCATTAATTTTGATCCTGAGCTTATTCCTTATGACAGAATCAAAAGGCTACTATTCTCCAAATGCTTACCCAAAAATAATCAATATAACTTGTATGTTCTGTTCTAGGTAGAAAACATTACTGACTTCTGTTTGTTCAAGAGATGTTTTTGCCTTATGGGGCTGCATCTATGATATGTTTTGCTTATATTTAAAACTATAGCCTTCTAGTAAAATCAAACCTAGTTGCTACAAGTAAGTAAAAAACAATCAACTTTTTTGTTCAGTATGAAAAAAATGTTAAACTGTTTTTATAGGTTCCTTCCAATTGTGAGACCAAGATGTTGGAGTCATTTTTGTATCCCCTCTTTCTTTCATCTCACATCCAGTCTATTGGGAAATCATGCTGGTTCTGCTTTCAAAGTACAACAAAGTCCAAATACTTTATTGCTTCCAGCCTGTCCAGACCTCCATCATGTCTCACCGCAGTCAACTCCTATCTGGTCTACCAGCTTCTATTCTTGAACACCCTAAAGTTTATTCTTCTTATAGTTTGCAGAAGGATCTCTAATATGTAAGATCTTGTCTCGCCAAGGCTCAAACATTTCACTTGGATTAAAGCCAAGTCCTTACATAGTCTACAAGTCTCTTTGTGGTCTACCCCACAACTACCTCTGCTCATCTATTCTCCCTCTAGCCCATGTTAGGCACCCTGACAACTTAGCTTCTCGTGAAATCCACCAAGCACTTACAACCCTTTCTCTACTATCCCCTCTGCCTGTATGCTTTTCCTCGGATCTTCATTTAGCCTCGTCTCTTAACATTCTCAGATTTCTGCTCAAATCTCAACCTTCTCAATGAAGACATCCTGGTTGTCCTGTTTAATCTTTCGACCTGCCCATCCTCCCATTGTAATCTTTGCTACCCTGTCCTACCTATTATAATATAAAATTCCGTAATTCTTATCTAATGTTCTACATATTATGTATATGCATATATATTACCTATATTATTTATTATGTTTATTCTTTATATTCTATTTCCCTTCTAAATAGGCAGGAATCTTTAATTTTGTTTCTTGATGAATGCCAAGTACCTGTTATAATTTCTGGTACAGAGTAGGCACTCATTCATGGTATTTGTTTTAGAATCTAGGAAACTAAAACACTTATCAGTATAATTGTTCATATGCTATTACATTACAATACAGATTTCACTTTCAATTAATCTTTTACCCCTGCATGGGTTTGTAACACCATGCATTAGTCATTTGGAAAATACTTATTCATAGAATTATGCTGAATTTCCAATATCAAGAGTCACATTTGGTAATCTCAGCAAGTCATTAATCTCATCAGAAAAGTCTTCAAGTATTGGGAAGCTGTGAAATTCCCGGTGGCAGATAAAAGTTTCCTGAAGTTTTTAAATTCCATTTGCAAGTTTGAATTTTATCATTGGCAGTAAATATTATTTGGCTTTTTTTCCCCCTTGAAGAGAAAGGCTTACTTTATTTTCAAAGCATTGTCTGCCAAATACCCAAATCTGAGTTTGTTGGTCATTCTCAGGTAAAACTGATGTCCTGTGAGAAAAGGTGGCTTATTCAGCTTGCACCTCCAAGTGATTTTCCTTGAGATAACTATCACACTTCGATAGCAGAAGCACTTTAGTGTATTTGCTGTTTCAACATACACAATATTAAAAAGATGTATGCTCAAGATTTGATATTTAATAAAATTAATACCTTATAGTGTTTCATCAAAAACATTTAAAAGTAAAACTGGCATTTTATTTTATGTTTTTTTTTTTTTTTACTGTGAGTATGTGATGATTAAGAATGTAATGACAACTAATGTAGTTTGGTGTTACTGCCTTGATTTGTACCAAGCAGCCACCATTGTTTTTGCATCATCAGTACAAATGTAAATACAGTTCTTTCAAGATAAATCCTAAGATTCAAAAAAAGTTATTCAATACTTTGAGTATTTCAGCACCACTTGTGTTTGTTATCAGCATTCACATAAAAAATTATCTCCTTCAATGATTAGTTAGTTCTAATATCATATAATACAAACAACAGCAGGTCTAGCGGTTTCTGTAGATTCATGTATTTGTAAGGCCAGAGTACAATTCTGCAGACAAGATCTTAACTCAGTCTTTGTGCTTAGAGCTAAAACTTTAATTAAGCAAAGTGCTATGTCATTGAAAAGAGGCAGTGCAATGATGTACTGACTTTCTGTCCAGCAGACATTCTAAAAGACTTTATTGGTCTCTCAGCTATCGTGTGGGTTTCTCTGGTCAGTGCAATACAGTAACTCACTTTGTAAGAAGCTTTACTGACTTTTCCATTTCTAATTTGAAAAGCTCTATCAAACAATTTTTGGCTTTTAAAAAATTCATCATATCTGTGTTTAAAAACTCAATTCCCTTTTCTTTAAACTTTTCTCAAAATGACATCACAACTTAACTGGCATGATAATTCTATTCAAAAATGTTCTTTTATATAAGAAAATAAGGTGAATTATTGGCATCTGTAATGCTAGGGAAAAATAGGCTTTGCCATGTTTTCATTTCTTCTTTACAGTGTCTCCACATTTCTTTGGAGTAGATTCTTCCCACCTATGAGTCAAAAAACTCTCATTTTTATCTTTTCATATGGTTTGAGACTTAGAAATTGCAGTTGTGGCCTGAGAACATGAGTTTTCTAACCACCCTTTTTAAAGAAAATGATCCATTCTTAAAAATAAGAAAAATATATTAAACTTTCTATTATTAAAATTGTAATATTTGTAAGTATTATGATATTCTGAAATTTATAAGAGTTTTGGAAAAAATTTTTAAAGTTAGAGACATTTTTGAAAAACATTTAAAATTATTATTGCAAAATAAGACACTCAAAATTTATTTACTTCTTTTTGTTATATTTCCACTTAGGTGCAAGGAAAACCTCAGGATTTCAAAAAATTTTATTGAATGATAGTAAGGTTACATAGATTATAGCAGGTATAATGAAAACACAGCTAGTAAGAGCACAGAAGTACTGCAAGCGTACTGAGTTAATTTCTATGAACAGCCTATTTACACCATAAACCTACTACCTTATAAAATTCTAGAAAACTGAACATAGAAGCATACATTCTATCAGCCATCAAAGTCTTTATGCCTTTACATGTCATGTAGCCTCTGGAAAACTCTACTGTATACTCGTGAAAGAAAAATAGTGAAAAAAGCAAATTACATCTTTGACTTATTATAGAAATAGTGTTGATGTTGAGGACCCCTATGAAAGAGTCTTGGGGAACCCTATGGCTCTGAGACCACACTTTGAGAACTGCTGCTGTATGTCATTATGTTATTCTATATGTGTTTTTTTTTTTAATCACATGTGCCTTTAATAAAATACTTGGCAAATTAGGAATTTTCCCCCTCTGTTATTATTTTTATATTGTAGATTACCAGAAACAAAATCACTAAGATCAATTCAGCATGTGGGATATTTAATAAGGAAGTTGTCCCAGTCTCTTCAAAAACTCAGTCATGGGGGAAAATATGGTGGGAGGATTATGTATGGAATAAGGGACTGAAAATATACAATAGCCAAAAGCAGTGTGAATTTTGACAGGATCCTGGTTTGAAAAGAAACAAATAATAAAGGCATTTTTGGATAACCAGTAATATTTGAATATGGAATGAATTTTAGATGATAGGGAATTAGAGTTAATTTTCTTATGTATGGTAATGGTATTATAGTTCTTTAGGAAAATGTTCTCATTTTTAGGGTATGCATGCCAAAGTATGTATGGGGTGAAGTTTAATGATATCTGCAACTTCCTCCCAAATGTTTTAGAAAAAATGTATGCCTATTGACCTATACATACACATATAAAAATAGATGGATTGAAGTAGATAAAGCAAATACTGCAGGATGTTAGCAATTGTTGAGTCTAGGTGGTGGGGATACAGGTGACCTTTGAACTATTGTTTCAGCCTTTCAATTTATTTCATAATTTTCAAGAACAAAAAGTTGGGAAATTAATGAAATTACTAAATCAGATATAATTTTTTAAACTTTGTCAAAAAAAAATAGAAAAAAAAAACAAAACATTTGAAACAAAACAAAAGGAATAAGAAAAACAAATATCCTAAAATAACTACATTGCTTCCAGTATGCTCCTGCCACACCAAACATGTGTACAATTAATATTGTTGATCAATATTTCTTAATCATTGTCTGAAGGAATTAAGCACTGTTTTGGAAGTCACATAAAGGTTTTTTCAGTACTGTACTATAGAGTGTGTAGCTCAGTGAGTAAGTGATCAGCACAAGAGATATTCAGATAAGACTTTAGTCTTTTCTTCAAGAAAGGCAAACTCTTAAGGTTCCAGTTGTCTTATCTTTAAAATGGGCAGCAATAACAATGGTCATTTGATAGAGTTGTTGCAAAAATAAAATTCACGGTATCTATAAAATCCCCAGGCCAGTGACTGGTAAAGAGAAAGCACTCAAATCTTATCTTCTATTATTGTTATTACAAATTCCAAGTCTTTGCTTCATTCAACTAGGAAAAAAACAATGGAAAAGTGCCACTCATTAATTCATCTCTGTTATATTACATTCAGGTATATTCTATAAGTTCAGGCCTATTGCAAGTTCTTAGGGAACCAAAACATTTAAATAGGTCTCTAACTATTATTTTTAATTAGCTTGTAAATTGTTACCATAAATTATGTTTTTATATACATGAAAATATTCTGCTCTAGTATTTAAACATTTTCTCTGGAAGTTTGTCTTTGCAATTATTTTTCCTTGTTTTCTAAATCATAGGCAACCTTGTCTTGAATTATCATATGTCCAAATTAGTGGAGTCTAAATTGGTATACTAGAAGTATTTGAGAAAATTCAACAAATATATTTCATGAATAGAATGTCAAACTATGAATATCCTCAATTGTTTTATTTTTGATGTTCAAGCTATTAGTGGACCAGTAATTCTTAGAAAGCAAATTAATTACATGAGAGAACTTACCTATTGTTTGGAGAAATAGAGTTCTTAAGATTTTAAAGATGGCTACAGAATTGTTTCCTGAAGTAATTTGTAAAAGTGAAAACAGTTATTTTTCTATTAAATGAGTTCCATTTTGTTAAATCTAAAAGAACTTCAGTTATTACTGATGATTTTTTGGTGTTTCATCTTTAACATTATCCTTAATTTTATTAGTAATAAATGCTGCTGAATGTTTTAAAGCATTTTAAAAGGCATTTAAAATTATCAAAGATACTATATATTTAAAATGCCTTCTTAAAACTTAATGTTTTTGTTTTCAATAATGTGTAAGGTGGTAAAGCAAATATTAAATTTTTCCTCATGTATGAGGACTCTCATGAAAATGAAAGTATTGTAGTATGGCTTGACATAGTCACAGCAAAGATTGAAATAAAAAGCCTAGTATAAAAGTAACAGGCCTGGCTAGAGAAGGGAGCCAATTATAATAAAACAAGAAAAGCTCAGTAGTAGTTTGCATCTTTCACAAATACCCACTGGGACCTGTAAGCAATCTAATTAGTCAGACATCTCAGAAGAAACTGAAATATAGCTCATTAAAAGTATGAGGAAGGACTAAAGTTTTCAACCTGCATAATTTGTGGAAACAGCTTCTATCTTCTTCTGTCTCTTTTTGTGATATCTTACATCCAGCTGCTGAAATAGACTGCCTTCTGGAAATTAAACCCACAAGGCTCCGACCACAGCAGTAAATCAGGTGGAAAAGATGGTCCTGGGTGAATTGTTGCACCTCTTCTCAAAACCTTGGGATTTTATCAGTAGCTTTATCCTAAGTAAAAAGGAAATGAGAGTAACAAATTAGCAGCAAAACTTTCATGCTTATATCAAAACAGTATGCTGTGCTTCTTTTAATATATCATGCTAATCAAATCAGCATTATTCTGTAGGTCAGATATCAGAGGGCATGCAAATATATATGGACTCATCTATAGTATCTTCTCTATTCAACTATGGAGATATGATTAAGTGAGAATTTAGTTCCACAGCCGAGTTAAATTTTTCCGGTAGAGTTTCAGAAATTATAGGTTCATGCATTTTTTCATTTAAGTCATTACTGTTTTATGTATAAAATAAGTTTTGTTGGGTTGTGCATTCAACGTTACTCAATATTTTCATTTACTGCTCTGTGGGGGAAACCAGAAAAGGAGAAAGGAAGAAGGGAACTAACATATTTGAGTGTCTACCATGGATCCAGATCTTTGTTCCACCTTGTTGGGCTGATCCTTAAAATTGTCGTAGGATGAATTCACATATCCATGCTTTCGTCACTTCATTCATCGTGTGTTATTGAGTTTATATTATTTGTAAGTCATAGAAAACACAGATGTGAGCAAGACAGATACAGTTCCTGTTCGAGAATTTTCTTTTCAACAGGGAAGACTTGCAGTAACAACAACAACAAAAAACAGATTATTTAATTACAGTTAATAGTGAGGAAGAAAAGAGCTCATAATAGGAGGATCCAACCTAACTGGGGAATGGTTAGCTTTGAAGAGCTTTCCAGAGTTGTTGAATGAATGCTTGTGGTTCTGAATGTATGATCAATCAAGCTTAGTTCCTAAAGGAGAGTTGGAGTTGGCCTGTGTGTAGAGGGGTGGAGCTGGAAGGAATCTGGTGACAGCAAACTGATAAGGGAGAGAGTGGTTTTCTCCCCATTATAGTGAGGCACACAAGGTCATGCAGAAAAATATAAGTGGGATTTGAACTCAGTTCTGTCCAACTTTCAAGTTTTTCTAGTATAACATGCCTTTCCCCTGTTTTGCTGAAACAATACTTAAATGATTGTTTTGTTCTTCATCTGCAGATTTTTTTCATTCAGAAATATTACTGCTTTATTTAGGAAAATAAGTTCTTTTCATGCCTTCAGCATCATTCTCTGTTTTGTTTTTCAGCGTACCAACGTTCCAGAGCCTTCCTGAAGAGATCCTTAGTAAGCTTGCTGACGTCCTTGAAGAGGTAATTGTTTTCAGCTCTTGAACTTTTTGAGAGGGGACACAGCCTGCCCTGCTGGCTTCTTTAATAGCTATGTGATGACAAGTCACAAGCCATTGAGGGACCTTTTAGGTTTTGTTTTTGCATTTTTTTATAAGCTCTGAGATGAGTTACACATTTGACTTCAAATGAAAAGCAGCTCAGTACATCCGACATTTATACACAGTTAGAAAAATGGAAGTCTAACTGCAGAGAGCAAAGCTTTTCCTTATGGCAAATATAATGTTACTTTGGTTTCCAAAAATGGGAGATGATATGTTTCTGTCTTATTTTACTCAGTGGAAAGCAAAATTATAGCTACTGCCATTGTGAAGCTTCAGATTAAGAAATTAACAACAGAAAAGAGCAGTTGGATATGTAATTTATTAGCATATAAATTTGTTTTATACACAGAATTTTATGTCTGAATGTGGAAGTGTCACTGTTACTTCTTGTTCTCTGACCCTGTCCAGCCATGGTTTTAAAGAAGAGGAGAAACACTGAGCTTTAGGTTATTCAATCAGGTGCTGCTTCTTTGAGATTCATCATTTAACAGTTCCTCCAGCCAAGCCAATGACCTCAAGATCAAATTTATAGCACTGGTTTTAGTGTCTAAAGCTGTTCTCCTAAGGTTTTGGATATATGAGTTTTATTTCAGGTTGAATTGAGCAAAAATTACCTGTTCCCTTCTGCTGAGGAAGCCTAGATGAGTTGATGGGAATCTGAGAACACTGGAAATGCCCTGGTATTCTGAGGTGGGCAACGTGGGGAACAGAGTTAGCCTAAATCAGATTCAGCAAGCAAGAAATGAATTCAGCAATTCAGGCTAGTCAGACAGTCCAGGAAAATCTACGAGACAGAGATAGGTCAGGCAAGGGAAACATTCTGTGTCAGATTCATTCATTTATCTTCATTTATTCAGCTAATGTTTACCTAGTATCCCTATAATCACAGGTCCAGGGATGTAACAGTAAATGAGATGGACACAGTCCTGCCTTCATGGAGTTTAAGGTCTAAAAACAGGAGATTCATATTAGTCAACCAATTGCCCAAATGATTGAATAACTTTGTGATACAAGGCAAAAGGTAAAATATAAGGTGCTGCAGCATTTATGGGTTTATGGGAACCAACATAGTCTGGGGGGCCTTGGAAATATTTTTGAGGAAATATGAGGAGCCTAGCTCTGGAAACTAAGTCGGAGTAAGCTGCATGAAGGGGGACTGTGATCAGCAGAAGGAACCAAATGGATGAATAAAGGCCAAAATGGTCCCCTGTGGCTGGAATGCAGAATGTGCCAGAGATGGGATTTTGCAGGGCCTAGTCGGTCCAGGGAGATACTTTGGATTCGTCCTAGCAATAGGAAGCCTTGGAAGGCTTTTGAGCCTGGGGAAAGGGAAGGATGGGCAGGATGGGATTAACAAGTGTTTAAGGGACATTCATTTACAGAAGGAACTTAATTGGGTAAATAGAAGTGAAATGAGATGTAAATGTTTAGCCTTGGGGCAAAGGGTGGCCTAGGGGAATTCTTCCCCACCTGAACATATTTTGCAGGTAAATCTCCCTTATTGCCCTTCAGAGTGCTTAGAATCGAGGTTTCCTAGTGATTGTTTTTATTTCTTATAGCATTATCTATCTAATGCTACTGCATTTTTTCCAGTATCTTTCCAGGCTCTGGGCATGTAGCAATGAAAACAAAACAACACAAAAGTCTCTGTCTTTATGGAGCTTAGATTATTGGGAAGGGAGCCAAAGGGAGATAGACAGTAAAGAGTAAATAATTTAAAAATATATGCAGCATATTCAATAGATGTAAGAGGAAAGGAGAAGAGATGGAGTTTGGGGGTTAGTATTTGTAAGTAGGGTTGTTAGTTGATTAAAGTCTTGGGAGGAGGTGAGAGCTGGGACCAAGGAAAGAGCCTGTGCAAAAGCTCCAGGGAGAGTATGGCTGGGGAGTCTGAGGATTGCCAGGGGGCTGTGTGACTAGATTGAAGCAAGGATTCCAAGGAAGGTATGGGTGGAGTATTTAGGAACAGACAGATCATATAAGACCATGAAGTCCTGTGTAAAGAAACACAGTCACCAGCATAATCACAGCTGCAGGTTTTTTGAAAGAGAAACTTGGGGGGGGGGAGGGGAGCGGTCAGAGTGAGAGTCTCAAAAGCCTTCTGGTCACAGCTGGGGGAGGTTAAAAGGACTAGTTGACATTAAAGTTCCTTACTACCTAGAGGGGTCTTACAAAGCAGGGAACAGATATACATTGATTAATGTGGCATGCTTGGGCATTCCGGTAAGCTATCTCTGCTGGACTGAATCTGGTTTATCACCAGGTGTTGTTTATCTGCAATTTTTGTAGGGTGTGTTCCATTTTTCTCTTTTCTTGGAAAGTCCCAGCAGGACAATTGTTTTCTGGAAAATCCATTCTCAGGAAGGGGTCCCTCCTGTCAATGCACAATGCTGGTCGCCATTTTATTTTACTTAACACGGCACTGCAATTACTTTGGCTGTTACTTGGAGTGAAGTGGCAGTCATGGACGGCCCGAAGAACAGTGAAATTATCTGATGTACATTTTTAACGGGATTGCTGTGGCTGCTGTGTTGAGAAAAGATTAAGGAGGCTGCTGCAATAATCCAGGGAAGAGTTAATGGTGGCTTTGTAAGGTGTGGTAAAAGAAGATTGAGAAATGGTCAGATTCTGAATATATTTTGAAGGAGAGCTGAAAAAGACTTCTTGTTGCAATAGATACGCGACATGAGAGAAAGAGAGGATTCGAGATTTATCCCAGGGTTTCTGACTTGAGTAACTGAAGGATGGAGACCAGGGAAGGGGAAGCTTAGGGGCAGGGGTGGGAGATCAGAAGCTCAGGGAGATGGAGGACAGACAGGGTACGAGCTAACTGTCTAGAAAAATGGAAGCATGAACACACTAAGGCAATACAGCATGATTACCAGGCATCGGTAAGGCTCCGCTTGATGTTAATGATTCCAAATCTAAAGTGAAACTAGCATATTTGGTTGTATGTGACTTTTCAGCCCCATTTATTCGCCTGGATTCTGGCTCCAAATAGGCAGAGAATTGATTACACCAGGATTTGTTTTGCGAAGAGTGAATGAGTGATTGAGAGAGGGACAAAGAAGTTGAGGGTGCGTGTGGAGGAGTGATTAAAAAGACTGATCCCGGGAGGACTGGAAGGGGCAAGGGCCAAGGAAAGGCTGCAGAATCAATGTATTTTACTCTTACTTTTGTGAAGTTGAAGAATTTTTTGGAACTGGATTATAAGGAGGAGTGAACTGAAAAGATACTGAAAATGATTTTGTCTCTAGGTACTAATTATACCAGTGATTCTATGATCCATGGAACTTCAGAAGTTCATATGTACAAATTCTTATTTCAGGGCTTATTGAGGTGAGCTTTCCTGTGCATTTATTGGTTTGGGGCTGTGGGTGGAGTACTCTGGGGCTGCAGAACTGCGCGTCTCACCTTCCTGCTCAAATGCCCCACAGTTCCTCCCTGCGGTACGCCCACGAGTCCCTGGGATTGGGGAGGAACCCTGGCGCTTCTTTGTGGCACCCCTGCCTCTAGGCTGTGCGCACCGCAGGCTTCCATGGAGGAAGGGTGGACACCGTCACAAGCCCGCTGAATCCTGAATTCCCTCAAGGAAGCTCTTGGCCACAGGGCTGTGAAGGGTTGTCTCCCAGCCGGATGCAAATATGGCTGCATGGAGTGTGGAAGGCTGCCCTTTCCATGTTTGTCTGCCCGCTCCAACCTGTAGTCCCTGGCATGGGAGCTCTTGGCTGTGGGCCTGTGAAGGGTTATCCCCAGTGCCAGGTAGTGAGAAGGGTTCCCGGGGAGTAGAAGGCTTCCCCCACCGCGCCGTCCACCGGCTTCTTCTTCTGTATATGAGACCACAGAGTGACACAGAATATTGTCATATTTGACTCCTGTGTTCAAGTATAAAAAAATTAATGAAAAAAAGAATTGGCTTTGTTTCTCTCTGATTGTGCTGACCACTGTACCTACAATCTCTGTAAATGTAAAGCTGCTTTTTCAGTTGTTCTTTTGTTCTCTGGTGACCTTGTTTCATTCTTGTTATTGTTTTTTAAACAAATTGAACTGAAACACAAATGTGCCAGCCCCAATCAATCCCCTCAAAAGAAAAGAATAAAAAAGAGCCTGTGAAATGCTTTGATCTTTTCCTTTCTTTCCACAGCTGTGTTATGTTTTGCAGAACAATAGCCAAAACTCTATAAATAATTCTGAGCAAACAAATGTTTTAGTTTGCCATGTCAGATTTTCTAATCAGAAGATGCCTTAATTTATGTTTGGATTCTGTGAGCCGTAGTAAGGTCTGAACCAGTGCTGAATGAAAATGGAAAAAGATGATTAAGCACCTACACATTTGTTTTCAAGACATAAAAATGAAGTAAACAGACAAAATGTGAAGTAGATATATAAATACACTATGCAGTGCACAAAGTTCAGCTCAAGTTGAAAAAACAAACAATGAGAAATTAGATTAAATTATATATTAGATAAAGTGAAGCAGATTTGGAAGAACAGTAGCACTAACAATGTCTCATAACATTAAAGGAAAATATGCTTGCATAATAATTGAGCTGTCTTTCTATAAAACATCTACAAGAAGATGAAAAATTCCCAGATTATTTTGAAAGTAAAGTGCTATTATTACAGCCTTAAACAAAGACGTTTGAAGCCTTGTTTGCTTGGCACATATTAATGGAGCACCTACCATGTGCCAGGAATTGTTCAAGGCCTGAGGATCAGGCAGGGCCCTACTGTTGTGGAGCTTATATCCCATTTGCTGATACAGATCATGAGTAAGGAGCACAAAAAGCATCAAGTGATGAGGCCACTCTCTGTTGGGTGAGTAAGAGAAGACCTCTCTGAGTAGGTGATATTTAAGCTGAGATCTAAATAATGAAAATGCATTTATGAAGTGTCCTATGTACCAGGCAGAGGGAAATGCTAGGACAAAGTCCTAAGGTAGAAATGAGTTTGCTACCCTTAAGAAACAGAGAAAAGTTTTGTAGTAGGCAGTAGCCAGATGGGGTGAAGTTAGATTGCAAAGGGTTTTGCTGGTGATGACTAAGGAGCTTGGTTTTATTCTAAGTGCACTGGGAAGATTTGGAGGGCTGTGAGTAGTAAAGTGACATGATCTGAGTTATGTATTTATAACACCTCTCTGGTAACTGTGAGAAGAGTGGATTATAGAGGGACAGGCCTGTTAGAAGGTTATTGCAAAATATTCTGGGAAAGGGTGGATGGTTTTTTGTATTGTATCTATTTTATTCTTACTTTCATTGTGAAACAATGCTTCCAGCATAAGGGAAAAAAATTAAAGAATAGAGGCAGGGGATGCAAAGGCTAAGAGAGATAAAGAATAGCAAGAGAGAGAGGAGTGAACACAGTACTATCAGTAGAGTGATTTAGGAGGGTACTAGTGACTAGAGAACAAATTTATAATACTTGAGGCATCCTGTTCTGGCACTGGAAAAGAGGCCTTTCTGTGAGTCATTCCTATCACTTCCCACCCCTACTTCCCTCCCCCTGCACTGTGATTTCTAGGGTGCATTTACCCACTATGTCCCTACCTATGAGATTATAAGGCAATAACTAACCTCCTTGTTCTTAACGTAGCAGTTTAGTGCCTCTATCCCCTTTCTTTAGTATCATGTAGTAGAACTGTTTCCTTTGCATAGTGAAGGTCTCATGCCTTTTTCAGGAATATGTTTCTCAAGTCCCTCTGAGAAATAATATATACTTACCCTTGTAGGTGTAAAGAGTTTCTTGGTAAAAGGAATATCCAGATAATCCCAACTTTTTTCTAAGTTGTTTTGCAAGAAAAGTTTCAATAATTTACTTGTATTTCTAATTATTCACCTTCATTATCACAGCAGTATGTTCTGCATAAACCATAACTGACTGAAATTAAGTCTTAATAAATATCAGAGATCATTTTAGGCATTCCAGAGTGAGTTTCCTAGAGAAGCCATTCTGTAGTTTGTAAAATATATTAGAAGGAACTTTTCAGTGCATGTAGGGAATAACAAGCTCTGATTTTATAAACTTGTTTCATTAACCTCTATATCACCCCCATAAATCACAGTGAAAAAAATGCATTTGAAATAATTAATCAAGGATTTGAATCTTTTTGGAGAATCTAGCAAGTACCTGTGGGTAAATGAAAAGGACTGAAATTAAAAGGTTAGATATTAGAATTTCATCCTTCTTACTACAGCAAGCTACTGCAGTTTCCCTTCTTCCTTTATGAAAACTATGGTTAGTCTTTATAGAGGAATTTATTTATTCAAATGGATTGAACAACTCCTGGCTAATCTCCAGCTAAGAAATAGCTCCCTTTGATTATCGCCCTACCCAAACACAGTGGAGAAAGCCACTGTATATAAACCCAGTGTTTAATAAATATCCAAATGTATGTTCTGTGATGAAATTTTTTAAGGAAATGGCAAATAAAAACAATTTCTCTTAAAGAAAAGGAGCAGAGGTTAACCTAATCTCATGTCACAAAGTGTGCTTCAAAATTTATTTGAATAAGGGTTATGCTTTCAACTGCGGGAATGTAAAAATTTAGATAACTTGAGGAAAATTATACTTTACTGAAAGTGCCAGATTGAAGAACCAAATTAAGCCAAGTTCATTTTTCACCACCTGGTGCAGTGTGTTTGTTTTTGTTTTTGTATCTATGTGAATAGAAGTGGGGCATGGGGGCTGTTTAGATCTCCTGATTTTCATTTGGAAAACAAAGCACATCAGAACCACTTCTTTGCTGATACTGGAGTCTGTTTCATGTCCAATTTTCTCTTTAAAACGCTGTATTTTTTATGCATGATCGTTCCGTAAACTCACAACGTCTCTAATGAAGAAAGAAAAAAACACTGGATTTAATATTCTTGTAATAAAAAAAAACTCTTTAGTTCAACAACTTTTTAAGATCTGAAATTCTGCATGTTTGGATCTTGAACATATTTATGCCTGAATAATGGATTGTTCTGCTTTGTGTCGCTGAATAGCACATTTATTTATGTTTTTGTTCATTGAATATTTATGCCATTATGACCTGGAAAAGGTTGGACAAATAGCATTCCTCAGACTTCCTGAATTATTCAGAGAGACATGTTGAGAAAGTAAAAATTGAGAGACAGAAAAGAGGCAGAAGAACAAGCATTTTTCAGCTCACCATTGCTTGATATGATAGGAAGGAAATATCAGATTATACAATCCACGGGCCATCTGGAAGAAGAAAAATGTAACAGAGGCCCTCCTCCTTGCTTGCAAAGGGTCCCGCAGAGCAGATTAAATTTTTAGTTGTTTTAGCCATGCAACTGTTCCTCAGTAATATCATTTAGTTTTAACATCTTCCCCAGTTTCTTTTGTATTCTCTCCAGTTGTGAGTGATACAGGGAAGAAGTCCAGCCTTTGGTTGAGTTATTGGAGTTCTGTAAACCTCTTTTTCTGTTTTTCTAAACAGGCATAGACTCTTCAGGGAAGAAATTTGTGGGCTAGATGAGAATATTATTAGTTTCTCTTTGAAGTCTGTTATTTATTATTCTAGTTTGCTAATGCTGCCAGAATGCAAAACATCAGAAATGGATTGGCTTTTATAAAAGGTGGTTTATTTGGTTACACAGTTACAGTCTTAAGGCCATAAAGTGTCTAAGGTAACATATCAGCAATCGGGTACCTTCACTGGAGGATGGCCAATGATGTCCGGAAAAACTCTGTTTGCTGGGAAGGCATGTGGCTGGCGTCTGCTCCAAAGTTCTGGTTTCAAAATGGCTTTCTCCCAGGACATTCCTCTCTAGGCTGCAGTTCCTCAAAAATATCACTCTTAGTTGCACTTGGGATATTTGTCTTCTCTCAGCTTCTCCGGAGCAAGTGTCTGCTTTCAACAGCCGTCTTCAAACTGTCTCTCATCTGCAGCTCCTGTGCTTTCTTCAGAGTGTCCCTCTTGGCTGTAGCTCCTCTGCAAAAGTTCACTCTCAGCTGCACTGAGTTCCTTCTGTTATGCAGCTCATTTATATGACTCCACTGATCAACTTAGATCCACCCTGAATGGCGAAGCAACACCTCCAATCAGAGTCATCACCCACAGCTGGGTGGGGCGCATTCCAAAGAAACACTCAAAGAATTACAATCTAATCAACACTGATAATGTCTGCCCACACAAGATTACATCAAAAATAATGGCGCTTGGGGTGCACAATACATTCAAACCAGCACATTTATGAATAAACTTTGTTTTTTTTTTTTCCTTCAGGTTTGGCTCTTACATTCAAAATCAAGCTGGAGGGAATTCAAAGAACCTGTTCTTTCTCAGTAGCTTTAGTCTAAAGGACTCTGATTTTGGAAATTTGGCAGTCTCTTGTGTTATCCATTCTTTTGAGCCTTCCTTTCCACTGGGCAAATGACTGCATTTGAGGGTACTGAGGTGGAAGTAGCGGTGGTGGCGGCAGTGGCGGTGGTGGTGGTGTGTGTGTGTGTGTATGTTGCGACAGGGTAGAGGATGTGGAGGATACAGGGAGGAGAGATTAAAGATAAAGACAAAACTCCTAGTTAATATTAATATTATCACATTTTGTATTACAGAAATAAATATGGAATAGGAGAAAATGTTTGCAAGTCAAATATTTGATAAGGGGCTTGTATCCAGAATATATAAAGAACACATAACTCAATAACTAAAAGATAAATAATTTAATTTAAAATTAGAAAATGGATTTAAATAGAGTTTTCTCCAAAGAAGATAAAAATGGCCAATAAGTACATGCAAATATGCTGAACATAACTTATTAATAGGGAAATGCAAATCAAAACCACAAAGAGATACCATTTTGCACCCATTAGGATGGCTATAATCAAAGATGGGCAATGGTAAGCATTGGCAAAGATGTGGAGAAACTGGAGCCCTCATGTATTACTGATGGGATTGTAAAATAATATCACCCCTTTGGAAGACAGTTTGGCCATTCCTCAAAACATTAAACAGAGGATTGCTGTATGACCCAGAGACTCCACTCCTATGTAAATACTCTAAAGAATTGCAAATAGATGTCCACACAAGAACTTGTACATGAATTTTCATGAGAGTATTTTTCACAGTAGCCAAAAAGTAGAAACAACGTAAATGTCCATCCACTAGTGAATGGATAAATAAAACAGAATATTTATATGACAGGGTATTATTTGACTGTGAAGAGGAATGAAGTACTAATATATGCCACATGGATGACCTTGAAAGCATTATGCTAAGTAAAAGAAGACAGTCACAGAGGCCACGTATTGTATGATTCCATTTATATAAAATCTCCAGAAAAGGCAAATATATAGAGAAAGAAAATATATCAGTGGTTGCATATGACTGGCTGTGGGGGAATGAGAGGGACTACCAACAGATATGGAGTTTACTTTTGGCATGATGAAATGTTCTAAAATGAGATTGGGTGATGGTTTCTCAACTCTGTGAATATACTAAAATCTATTGAACTGCGCACTTTAAATGGGTGAATTTTATAATATGTGAATTATATCTTTAAAAAGCTGTTAAAACTAGAAGTAAATATGGAATTTGATTCTAGTTTGAAAACATCAATGTAGGAAAGTTACAGGGTTATAAGGAAAATGTGTCCTTGGGGGCCCTAATCAGGGTTTTGTAATGGGCTGGGGTGAAGCACTCTCTGAAGGCCTTGCTGACTTGGGTGTCATTTAAGCTAAAAATTGAATGATGAGTAAAATTTTCTGGAAAAGAGATGGGAGTGGACAGGGAGGAGAGAGGAAGAGCAGTGCCTCTGGCAAAGGAAAGCATTAAATGAAGGTCTAGATGCTGGAATGTTTTCTCCGTTTGTTTCCAATGAGGATCTAGATCTAGGGTTGATACGTAGGCATTTAGAATCTGTAGCTATAGACTCCTCTTTACATTTAGGGCTAACTTTTGCTCAAAATTCTTTGAATAATGTGACCAAGCAGAATCTTGCCTCATTTTCATGTAAGCAGTACATGCTTAGAAAATATATGCTGAAGCAAGGCAGGATGCAAAGGTAAATTTAGTGTTTTGTAGGGCCCATGGACAAATATAATATCATAGATCTTCATTACACTGAGATATTTCCAAATAATTCTATGCTTTTGTTAGTTATAAACACACACTATTAGCATATAGTATTGAATTTCTCTTGAAAAATATAACTCAAAAAATTTCTTTAGGGTTGAAAACTGTTTTTTCCTAATCAAGAAAGAGCAAATGGGTAGTTTCACGGAAGTATGATAATTGGGATTAATCAAGGGTATCTACTGGGAGGCGGGGAGGATTTGGTCTATTTCATTTTTCCAGATTTAGCTTGTGCCAATGCTGTAGATTTACCTTTTTGTGCTTATATTCCCTTGCTGGTATGATCATTTTCCTAATAAAGGCAGAGTAGGATTTAACTGATAATTAGAACAGTAACCAAACTGCCTTCATACCCGCCTTCCACAGACATTCATTCAGAGACTGGGTCCTGTCTTCAAGCAATGTTAAGTTTCCAGTGGGAAACACATATAAGTTAACTCATAATTACATTACAGTGTGTAAAATTCTCAGACTGGGAAAAATGTAGGGTGCTATGAGGTCCCATACAAGTGGTAGTTAATTCAATCTAGGGAAATCAGAGAAGGCTTTCTGGGGAAAGTGGCATTACAAGCGGAGATTTAAAAGATGAGCAAGTATCAACCAGGTGAAAGTGATGTTAAGAGGTAGCAGGAGGATACCAGGGCCTGGCCCAATGGAAAAGCAGTATAAAGGTCCAGATATTAATTTTGGATTGGCTTTCCTAGACTCCAAAGAAGCTGTGTTTCATTTGACAAATTTTACTACTTTCAAGTAAGTACTCTCAGCAATGGCTATAAACCAGTAGGTTAATGGATAGAGGCTGGTATCTTTGAGTTTGTAACAGTTTGAAGAATGTTAAGAAGGTCTAAATCACTTCACCTCTTCTAAGAAGACTTCCCTGGCCAAATCCTTCTCACCCTGAACTTTCCACCTCTTTAAATTCCATTTTTACTTAAGCGTATAATTTCTTCCACATGGTACAAGGATATTTCTAGCTTTTCATTTTACCTCAACTTCTCTCACTTGAGTTAATTGGGTGGCCCTATGCCTGATAAACAAGGACCCAAAATATCTTAACAGGTGGGACGTTGGGAGGAATCCACTAAGATGAGGCAACAGGAAAAGAAACGTACAGTTCTGCTCACAATAAAGAGAAATCCGTTCTAGAATTATAGGATGGGGAATATGTGGTGGAATACAGGTAGAATTGCTGAAAACAATGTAAGAAAACAATTGAAGTAACCTAGAAATTTATCGTGGAGAAGAATTTGGAAAGGGTATTAGATTATTTTTTAACTTGGTAGACAGTATTGTCTAAGTGGTAAAAACACAAGGAACTCCATTTCTTAAAAACAAGAGACCTTGAACAAATCACTTAATCCATCTGTATCTCATTTGTAAATTGGGAATTATAACAGCTACTGCCTCTTGTAGTATTGCTGTGGGGATTAAGTTATATAACTAATATAAAACTCATTAAGCCTGTAAACACACAATTTGAGATGCCGACCTATAGTGTTTCCCAACATGCATATCTTAGCATATCTAGAAAATAATATTTTTCCTGCATACATACAGAGTTTGACAAATGAGATTCCTTATGGCTAGAGGTGACTGGTCAAGGGTTTTGGCTACCCCAGGTAGTACTGGGCTCTCTACCTGGAAGGCTGAGGGGACATTTGGCAATGTCGGGAGACATTTTTGGTTGTCACAGATGGGAGGAGGGGACTGCCACTAGTTCTAATGGACAGAAGCCAGGATGCTCGAAACAGCCTACAATCCTTGGGACACTCTGCACAACAAAGAATTATCCAGTCCAAGATGCCAGTGGCATAGAGATTGAGAAATCCTACTGTAACCCACATGTGTAACACAACTTGGAACATTCTGCTTAAAGTATTACAAAGAGAATAAAATAGGGTTGCGTGATAGAGTGCCAGGGAGAGAGGAATCACTTTAACTAGGGCAGTTAGGGATGTTATCTCTGAAGAGGTGACATTTGAGTTGAGGCTCGACTGATGAGAAGGAGACAGTCATGCAGATATCACGGATGGCAAAGCACTGCACATAATCTTAAGTATTAACAAAAATAATGCACATTTGAAGAGCTGCCATGGAGAAGAGATTTAGCTGCTATGTTGTAGGTACTTAAGCATTTACATGGTGATTGAACAATATTGACTTTTATTTAGGCTTCTAACACTGAGATTCTGTGTAATTACATCTCAATAAAGATCTTTCTGGCTGTGAGCCTGGATCATTTTCATTTCTCTCCATCTAATGAGCTACCTCTCCCATAGCTTCCAGATCAATTAAGCTATTGTTATCCATTCCTTTCAATTGACTTCTACTTTTGTATAGATTTACCCCTTTCAATTGTAAATTCTTTAAAGGCAAGAACTATATTGGTGTTTCTTTTCATTGGGTGTCAGTAAGTAATTGATAACAACAGTGATATCTTCTACTTATCAATGCTCACTTTGTTCCAGACTAAGGGCTTTAAGTAAAATTGTCTCATGTAGTTTCATCTGAGGTTATTATTATCATCATTATTACTATTACTGTTATTGTTACTGTTCCCAACTTACACATAAGAGAACTGAGGCTTAGGTCATAAAGCTAATAAGTAAATAGGGAAGTACTTCAACCCAAGCAATCTGATTTTGGAGTTGACACCTTTAATTAGTATCACGTCTTGAAAACTTGCGATATAAATGAAAAGAGAAATTTTATTTTTCCCCACTCCCCCATTCTTATAAATAGAAGGTGCTTTGTTCTGAAATTGTTTACTTGTATTTTTTTTTTCTGGGAGTAATTAATTTTCTCTCAGTCAGCATTTTAAATTTGTTATGAAAAGAATCCATTTTATTCTACCCACAAGCCCCCAAATAAGGCATTTCTAGTCATTTTATTGCCAGAATATGTATGCTTTGCTTCGTGTTGCTTGTAATTCATTAAAATGTATGTGCTCTGCAAATAGGAAACCAATCTGCAATAAATCTGCTTTCTAGAAAGCATTCATAGAAAGCGCTGGAAATGGTTGCCACATGAGACTATGCAAACCTGTTTGGTACTTGTGATTTCCTGCCATTTATGAATTTTATAAACAAACAGTGCATTTGTATGAAAGTGTAAATTAGTGGCCTACCTTCAGCACGTATGTGCAATCCTGTTCACAAAATGCCATATGATAGCATCAGGGCAGATTATGATGATCCCTCAACTCCTTTCACACGGCAGAGTGATAAGTACCTGCTCCAAATTAGACAGACAGCCCTGAATAAAGGAAAGGTCAATCCAAGATTTGCAACTGCTCTTCTTTTTAGTCTAAGGCATCTCTACATCTGCCAAAGGACCTGCCTCAGAGGCTTGTACATAGTAGGCATCCAAAAAATAAATCAATCAAGAGTAGAAGGCCGCTTGTGTTTGCAGCACTCCAGTAAGAAGTTAAAGAAAGGGGAACCAGTTGGGCTTTTAGTTTTAGCTACAAGATACAAAGCTTGTCCATGCTAGAGAGAGTTATAAAATAGCTTGGTGTTGGGTGGGATGGAAGCATTTGGCTCCAGGTCTCCCCATAACCTTTTGGCTACATAGCACCCCTCTGAATCCATGGCTAGCGCAACCTCCCACACCTCTTTAGGCTAGTGACTGCAAGACTGTTTCTTGGTAGATAAAGCTCCAAACCAGTACAGGCAGTATTTCAGGCACCAAATGCCAGTCATTGTTAATGAGGAATGAACTGTGACCAGCCAAAATTTAAGGAGATTGTAGTTGTGTGAGAGAGGATCTTTCTGTGTAGCTAATGTCCTGTGTGCTCCCTTAATTATTATCAGACATTATAAGTGAACTTCTGTTATTTCTCTGGGAAAAGCTACCACTCTCTTTTATTACTTATACCTGAAATTTATTGTTTTAATAAAGGTAATACGGTCTGTCTTGTAAATAGACCTGCAGTGCCACGTTGTTCTGCTGGCTTCTCTTTGCTTTGTATGACATTGTGCAAATCACTTTGCTTTTCCAAGAATCCCTAATGATTGCCAGACATGAGAGTGTTGGGCTAGCCCTGACTCTTCTTTCCTCTTCCAAAGATGATCTTTAACACCAAATAGAACTGTTGTTTGTTTGTTTGTTTGTTTTTTAAAGAAGGACATTTTACTCGGTCCTTTTATTCTTGGTTGTTGTTCCTTTAATTCTTTGTACTTATGTATCTCCCAATTGTCTATAAGTTCTTTAAGGATAGGGTATGTCTCAACCCTTAGTCCCAGTTCCCAGAAGAGCAAGGATTTACATGAGAGTTACACCTGCAGTATATAACCAAAAATATTTGTTCAATGAATAGGCTGAGTAGATTTTCAATAAATATTTGATACATGAGTGACCCAATAAATAAAATTGTTCTGTTTTTTGTTTGGATACTTTATTTCCACAACTAGAATATAAAGGGCAGAAATACAAGGAACCATCAGTACAGTCTTATGATTTATTGTAGATGATGTGATGCTGGTAGAGGATCTCCAAGGACCCAAAATCAAGGTGGAAAATGGAGGTGGTGTGGGGAGTCAAGGGTTGGAAGGTCATAGGAAAGGAATGACTTATTTTCTTCTCTTGGCCTTCTCCTCTCCCTTATTCACCCCAGAGATATATAACAAAGGCCAAACCTTTGGAAGGATATTCTAAAGAAGAAGAAAACTCTTGTAAGGGATGCTGATTTTACAATGTAAATCCCTAGGGAGAGAGCTAAACTATTGACTACTACTTGCTTGACAGGTGGGTTAAGACCTCTGGTAGCCATCTTCCCAATTTCCGTGATTACAGTTTAGTACGATGGATCTATGGCAACCCCCAAATCAACAGCTTTCCATGTGCACATCTTGTCTCTCTTTTCATTTAATTCCTCATCTGTAGTGATCCTGCATATAGGTACATATGTATGTATGTATATATGTGCATGTAGTATCTAATTTATATAGTTGATTCTCATTGTTCACAGGTCCCAACTTATGAATTTGTCACCTTGTTAAAATTTATTTGTAACCCCAGATCAATACTGTGGTACTTTCATGGTCGTTTAATGACATGCACAGAATGGCAGAACATTTGAGTTGACTGATGTGCAGGTTTCCAGCTGATGTTGAACAAGGTGACTCTGCTTTCTCATTAGAGCTTCCATACTGTAAACAAGTGTCCTTCTCCCAGTGAATTTAGTGTCACATTTTTTGCATTTCTGTGGCCTTTTTTTTTTTTTTTGGTGATTTCACTATTTAAAATGATACCTAAGTGTAGTGCTGAAGTGCTTTCTAGTGTTCCTAAGTGCAGGAAAACTGCAGTGTGCCTTACAGGGAAAATATGTGTTAGACAAGCTTTGTTAGGCATCAGTTATAGTGATGCTGGCCATAAATGACTTGTTAATGAATCAACAACACACAGAAAACAACTTTATGTGTTAATCAGTTGATAAAAATGTGACCAGAGGCTCACAGGAACCCAACCCTGAATTTCTCCTAGGAGCAGTGGTTCAGTATTCTCTAAAAGAATATAACTGCTGTGATTAGTGAAAATGGACTGTATCTCTATATGTATAGCTACAAATATTTAGAAGGCCTGGATTTGAATCTTGACAGCACTCTTTAATCCTAGTTCCACAATTCACTAGCTATGTCACCTCAAACAAGTTATTTCCCAAAGTCTCAGTTTTCCCTTCTGTAAAATAAGGAAATAATAGACCTACTTCATAGGATTGGTTTTTCATTTTAAATATGATATCAGTGTAAAGCACTTAGCACAGTACCTGGCACACAGTGAGAACATATTGTTAGCTATTACCATTACTTATTATTGAGTCTGTTGAAAGGATTGTTACTTAATCATAATGACAACATGATACAATAGGCATTACAAAAGTCAGCACATCTCCTGAACATGTTAAAAAATATTTCCGTAGAGAGTAACAAGTTCAGGAAAGGAATTTAATATGGTCAGAGGTCTCAAGCAATCAGAATTACAAGATGACACTGATAAAAAGGACAAACCTGAGCTGAAAGCTGGACCAGAGAACCTGTGATGGGAGATAACAGTGAGGAACATAAAGGAAAATAGCAGATATTTAGGAAAGAGGGAATATAAGTTTGGGAATAGAAAAGGTGATGAAAGGGGTAATAGCCTCTTTAGGTGAATGACCCATAGCAGAATTGATACAGCCAGTTTTGTCTTTTGTATTCAAAGATGGTGCTGCTGAGAGGGATTACTTTTTGTGCCAAGAGATGCTGCTGAACAGTTTATTCCAAGAAAGGCTGCCCTTTGGTTCACAGCTGTTGTCACTGTTTAGAGCAAAGCTATCATAGACATGTGGCCTGCCCAACCTCTTTGCTCAGACAGAGGCTCCCCATCCCTGATTACTGTGGGTGTACTTGTTCTGTGTGCTACTTCTATTTTCCGGAGGTTCAGAATTTTCATGGTGTTTGAAAAGCGCTGGCAAAGCGTTCCTTCTGCTGTATCTGCTTGTGGTCATATCAATTCACCATAGGGTAGTTGCTCATGGCCTATTTTCCCTGAGTATTTCGTGCCTAGCATAGTTGTTTTTTACTGAGTATCACTTCTGAGTAGCTCTGGAAGCTTTTTTGTTTCCAGGACCTCATGTTCAAGGATCCTGCCTTACTTTTTAGGGTTGAGATTGGCATGTAGCTCAATGTGATGATAACACTTCATCAGTATAACTTTATGTTCATAGACGAGAAAGGGACAGCTTTGTAGTCCTAAAGAAGGAAAGACTCTAACTGCACTATGAACTTCTAATTTGTGCTAGACTTTGATTCTAGTAATAGGTCAGCTCATATGAGTCACCTAGGGAGGTTGCTCAAAATACAGATTTCTGGATACCACCTCCTCATAACTGCTGTATATATATGGGAGGAGCCTGGGAACTGTATTAATTAACAACTGGAACAGTGCCAGTTACAGATGCGAGGCAGAAACCACACATGCTCGCAGGTGCCTACATGTGAATGCATGCATTCATATACCATCAGTTCCCAATTTATTTAATTAAGGAAACAGAAACTAATGGAAGTGAGCAGAACAAACACAGCAGAAACAGACCCAGCGAGTCTCTGCAGCATGTTTCCCATACCCCCTGCTTCTGTCTCTTCATTCACTAGGTAGGATCCTGGTGGATTGAAAAAGAAAATGACACTTGGCACTATCTCTGCCTTTTTATTATGGGGCTTGTATTATCATTTGATAAGATATTATCCTAAAACTCTTGGCATTTCCATTTAATGCAGGGTTCAGCAAACTGCCCACTATTTATTTCTGTATGGTCTGAAAGCTAAGAATATTTTTTTTCTTTCGTTTTTAAATGATTGAAAAAAATCAAAAGAAGAATAATATTTCATGCCATATGAAAATTCTATGAAATTCAAATGTAAGTTTTATTGGCACACAGCCACATTTATTTCTTTACTTAGTTTCCATGCCTGCTTTTGTGTTGCAAAGGCAGAGTTGAATAATTACAACCGGCTCCACATGGCCTGAAAATCTGAAATATTTCCTCCTATCTGGACCTTTACAGAAAAAATTGGATCTCCCCTGATTTAAGGGAATATTGACAGTTATGGGACTTCCTAATTTGTGAAACAAACACAGCATCAGCAAGGTCCTGTCCTTACCTGAGGGGAAGTGGAGGCCATGCCCAGGTGACCTTAAACATCTTCCCTGCCTCCTGCACGCAGAGGCCAGGGAAGGTTTCCCATGGTTAACCCTGATGCCAGTTTTATACCCTCTGACCTGGAGATTCTGATACTGAGTTTGGACTGAAGACCACAGTGAAAAAATCCATCTCACTCTCTCCCACCCCTCAACATCCTAGGTGAATCATTTTATTTGGAGAAGTTAGGAAATATTGGCCAATTTAAACTTTTTTGTTTAATGGATAGAATGACAATCTTGTTTGCCAAGAAGTTAATTGATTTGTTGAAGATTTTGCAGCTCATTTTGGTAGGGATAGGATAGACCCTCACTCTCTGGGCATGTTTCTGGTCGTTATATCATGCACCCCAGGGCAATTATTAGTAGGCAGTGGCTGTAGGCATGTGAGTTTGTGACAACTTTCAGGGAACAGGTCACACTCTATGAATGCAATTAGAGGAGAAACTTCCCTCACTGAATTGGAAGGGTTTCTTTAAGGGGAAACTAGGAGGCCTCGTGGAACTCCTCCCATTACTTTCAGTGTCAGCTTTTTAAAAAGCTCAAGAGCCAGAAGGTTCAGCATGGGGGAGAAAAAAGTTAATACAGAATAATCATGGTGCACTCTGACTGACATTTGAATGTGTAATCTTCCTTTCTAATTAGCATTAAAGCTTTCCCTATTTGGAGAAAAAGATGTGTGACTGAACTTTAACTTCTAAAGAGATGTTTTAACAGCTGCTCCCCATCCTAAGATGAATATCATTAATTTAAACTATTATCATTTTCTGTCATTTTATGGCTATTGCTGTTAGTCCTCAGCACAGCCATGATGCTACTGCTGGCGGTTCCAAACTGTGAAATCCTAATTACCATTCCCCAATCCAGAAAAGACGCTATTTGTAAGAACAAATCAGTTATTAACATGAAGAGGACATGGTAGTGACTTAATGTGTTGATGATTTGCTATCATCAGCTAAAGGATTCTGGAGAGTGATCCCTTTTTTCATTCTGCTTCTTAACTGATTTAAAGGGTCATTGGATTTGTTCCTAAGCAGTTTGGGTTACACATTGTACACCTTGACCTCACAATTGTGGTTCTTCCAACTGAGTTTGCAAGCAGCTAAGATCACTGTTTGACAACAAAGATACCTCGGGCATAATTCATACTGACCCACCAAATGGGAAAATCATTGGGAATATGGCTTTAATATTTTAAAAATAATAAATCTGTTGCTGAGAAGCAGTCACCACAATTGTATGCAGTAATCTAAAATGTATAGTTCACTATTAACTTGCTCTGTTATTTTGGAATGGTAGAGAGGAAATATTGCCCAGAGTTATTCACCATTCCATTGCTTTTATTTAATATTAAAAGAGAGTAATTAAACTGTGCATGCCAAATCCAGTGGTAAATGCACACAAAACCATACCAAGGAAAAATAGTTTACTTTTAATTGTAGGGTATAAATCAAAAAGGCTTAAGTTAGAAGACTGAAACTAAATAATTTTATCTTTTATTTACTGTGTTTCCCAAGTAAAATATGCTTATGAGAAATAAATAGGCATTATATAGCCCCCTCTGTGTAGATGCTAATGTATTGAAACCTAACTAGAACTTTTGGATTTTGTTTCACGGTTTCCCAAACTTGACCCCATGGCATGCTATTTTCACCTCTTATCTGTTAACATTCTACAGAATACCATGAAATAGACTATGGGAGATACCAGTCTAGACATGAGGCTTTTTGTAATAAAGTTAGCTTTATTTAGCAGGAAGCAGTTGTCTGTTGACAGCATCAGGGGTCCTGAAAGGGAAGGAAGTGATGCAATCTTAGCTTCTGGCATCACTGAAGGCTCAGAATCTGTGCTCAGTGTTGCCAGTGGGCACTGTGGGGAGCAGGAGAGGCACTCCATGAGCCACTGCTGTGTGCCTCACCTCACTGGATTAGCAACCGTCCTCCGAGAGACCACGTTCTCTCTGTGGGTTAGGATTTTATTGTCAGATTGTATTGAGGAAGTCATTACTCCACATTTCCTGAATTTATTTTTATATTACTAAAACCCTATGCAGTGAAGTTAGAATTCAGCCTCTTTTGTATGAAAGTAATGATGCATTCGTGCATTTTAACATTGTTGTATGTATGTTTATAAAATATGTTATTTAAAAAGTGGCGTCTAATGCCCCTCTGCAACCACTGTTGGTCCATAATGAAGTTTTTACCAGTCTTTGATATATGAGAAAAAAAAAATTTTAATGAATTTTTTAAGCCAAAATTTATTAATTTAAAGGAATGTCTTCTATTCTGAGATTGATTTTTTTAACATTGGAATTTATAGAGAGGTGTGTGTGTGTGTGTGTGTGTGTGTGTGTGTGTGTGTGTGTGTATATATATGAATGAAGATCAAAGATGGTAGCTTAAATCTTGTTTTGTTTGTAAATGTTTTTACTTGGGAAAAATAGCAAACTTGATATGTTGATAAAAATGTTGCTGAGTTGCCAGCCCCTGTAAGAGTTGACAATCTCTTGGAGTTGTGCTTTTTTTTTTCCTGCCAGTAGCAATGGCAAATCTTAGTGAGCTACTCATTTTTCTTTTCTAACACTTTTTTTTACTTGTGAAATCTAACTTACACATACAATAGTGACAACCTTCAAAGTACAATTCAACAGAGAGCAAATTTCAAAGAATGCTATGTCACAGTTCCACAATTTCAGTTACCGCCCCACCGTGAAATACAACCTACATACAGAAAGGTGATAACTCTCAAAGTACAATCCAAGTAGTTACACAGGCAATTTCAAAGAATGTTATGGGTCACAGCTCCACAGCTTCAGTTCCCTCTCCATTGTGAAACATAAGACATACACAGAATGGTGACAACCCTCAAAGCACAATCCAATGGGTAGCCACACAACAGACATCAAAGAATGTCATGAGTTATAGCTCCATGACCTCAGACACTTCCCTCTAGCATCCAAAATATATATATTTGTATAAAGATTATTTATATACGTAGTTACTCATTTTTATTGAGTTTGTCTTTCTCAATTCCTACTATCAGCATATATTTGTATGTTAAACGAGTATGTTTGTGAAGTAGGTTACCTCTCTGTGAAGTTAACTGGTCCTTAATGGAATTGAATATCCCTTTGGCACATTTGTCTGGAACAGAAATAATTGTCCTAGACTGAATCTGTTATAACATGGTCTGTTATTACTCCAAAATTGATGTACCAGGGGGTCAAATCAACATCTCAAAATATAATGACATCTATAATAGGTAAGGAAGTCATAGGATAATAACATCTAAAATGCCAGAATTGGGAGGAGCTATGAGATGACCTAAGGCAACCCCTAATTTTATAATGAGGAAGCCAGATAGGATGTGATAAATGTATGTTTCCCTTGACATCAACTAGTGAAATTTCTCTGAGTTAAATGTGTTTCCATCATGTAGGTAATACACAGTTCCTGCACTAAAGAAAAGACTTTGCATAGTGTTAGGATAGGTGTAATTCGATAGAAAATAATGATCATCAATGCAGAGAGATGTGGAAGGAATCAAGGAATATATTTTGCACATTCCATTCTGGAATTTGATCAACCATAGTAGATCAAGTTAGAACTAGATAACCAGAGAGGTAGTGAAATGACAAAATCCATGTTCGTGAAATGTACTGAGTTTTTTTCTTAAGTATTTATGAGGTCATCTCATGCAAATTTACAACCCAAATGGTCAATTATGAAATTCTGTCTTCACATTTTGTATTAGAAATGCATACAAATTTAGAAAAATATCATCATTATAAATACTTGATAAGTTTGCAAACTTGGTGTTATTTTCAGTTTTTCTCTGTAGGAAGCAATTTTCTCTACTGAGTAATGCAGAGACTTAGCCCCAGTACTTCTCATTAGGAAGGATAATTTTTGTTAATGTAACATTATAATTCACTTATTCTAATAAATATTCTGTTTTATTCCTTCCTTCATAAATTTTCTCATTTAAAATATTCAATATCATTTTCTCTACCCTGAATTGCTTTGTTGTTGTTTTTAATTGAGCAAAATGTCATTATTTAACTCCTTTAAATAAAAAAGTTTCAAAAATTTTATCTAAAAATGATAGAACATACCACACTCTGTGGAAAAGCAATAAAAGAAACAGTATTTGAGAAAATAGCTCACTATTGACCCCAACGTCTTTTAAATAATAACAGGAGCTACCAGTTAACAATGCATGCCAGACATCAAGGGCTTTGTTTAGGTTCGCTTAGAAAACTTGATGAATTAAGTGGAATTAAGCTCATTTTACACAGCAAGAAACTTGACAAGAATTCCCACCAAATAGGGTGACCCAGGAGGATTTGGATCTAAGTCTGTTGTACAACCAAGTCCAGGCTCTTAATTTGTATGCTGCACTGACTTTCCCTTTGAACGAACAGGCAGGGAAGAGGTTTTACTGGGGGACCAAATGAGTGGCTTGGTTGTGCCCTTTAGTAGGGCATAGCCCTAGTGGAGTCCATGACAGGGCGTATGGCCATGCAGTTCTAAAGGTAGTCATGCTTATGAAAGATTGAAGCTTCTGAACCTTTTTCACTGAGGAGCTGTTAAGGTCCTCTACTGACTGCCATCAACGAACTGCCAATGAACTCAGCTATGATGTGTCCTTTGTTCTGGGAAAGGAAGTAAAGTGAGAGTTGTCTCAGAAGCAAAGACAGAAAAAGTTATCTTACTCTTTCATAGTCTGTCCCTGAAGTGTTTTCTGGAACTGTTGATACTCTTGTTCAAAATCATCTCTGGGCAACATGCCTATCTTTTTAAATTTTTTTTAAAATCTCTGGTCTGGACCCACATATACTATCTGAAGGCTTTGGGCAGCTCCAGTGTGATAATGATCATGCTTTCAAGGCACAGATACAAGGGGACATGCCTAGATTAGAACGGTGCCTCTGAATCGCATTCCTCACTTACATTGGGCTGTGCTTCAACTTTACAAATGGGGGAGGCAAAGTCAGATACCTAAGAGGGTAAATGACTAAAGCTGGTGGAGCAGGTCCTGTGTAGAGTGGAGGGCCCATGCCCTGGGGAGCTGCTCCTCCATTTTGATCATCTCTTGCTATCCAGGAAGAAAGGGCCAGCATTGCACCTATTCTGATTTTTCAAGAGAAGCCAAAAATTTCAGATTTTCATGAGGATCTCCTAATTCTAGCTCTTAAATTTTGGCAAAGATTTAGTTAAATAAAAACATCCAGCGCAGGTGAAAAGAAGTCTTGAGTGTGGATTTCAGTATGTCCACCTGCTAACTTCTGAAATACTTTGATCTTTATTCTGTTACTGAGCCCATCCAAAAAGCTATGAAAAGGGAAATGCTGTTGCCATCTTTCAAGTGAGTTTATTAGTTTCTTAGGACTGCTGTAGAAAAGTGCCACAGTCTGGGTGACTTAAAACAGCAGAAATGTATTGTCTCACAGTCCTGCAGGTTAGAGGTCTGAATCAAGGTGTCCGCAGGGCTTCTCCTGAAGTCTGCTGGGTCCTAGAGATGGCTTGTGGGCTTGTGGCATAACTCACTCTCCTTTTGGATTAGGGCCCACTCTAAACCAATCTGGCCTCATCTTAACTAATGTCATTTTCAAAGATCCTGTCTCCAAATAGGATCACATTCATCATACTACAGGTTAGGATGTGTACATATATAGGGTGCACAATTCAGTCTATAACAGTGGGGAAACTGAGGCATACTGATCACAAATTCTAACTCTTTTAAGCTGAAACACAAACACTTCGGAGCCAATCTGCCTGAGCTCAAATCCTATTTCTACCAGTTACAATCAGTGTGATCTTGGGCAAGTTATAGAACCTTTCTGTGTCTTAGTTTACACTAAAAGATAGTAACAGTTCTGATCTCATAAGGTTGTTGTGAGGATTAAAGAAAATAATTAGAATAAATCTGACATTAACTTTTGGCTGCTTGATAACTTTTAGCTTCTCAATAGCATTTAGCTGCTATAATGATGCTAATAATATTTCACAGCATTATCATACAGCAGTAAAGAGGAGATTTACCAGAATCACAACTTCTAAACAGATGTTTCAGCAATGACATGACACAAACACAGCTAATTCTTAGTTGTAGTCTCATCTTTAAAAATAGTTCAGGAGCATTGTTTGGATTTTTGTTTTAAAGAATTAAAAATCTTTATTTCGAGCAAACAGGATACTTATGTATATACATATACACACACAAGCTAAGCAAGTCAAGGAACTAGCTAGAAATTCACTTTCTTGAGGTACAACAATAGAACCACATACAAATTGAAATAGAAAAAGAGCTTTGCTGATATGATTCAGAAAGCAATCACCCAGGTCCCAAGATCAGAACAACAAATCAGATAAGAAAAGCATAGTAATCATTGGAAAAGGGAAAACGCACTCATGTGTGGGGCTGGCATAGGTCTGTGCTTGCTCGCGCACACACACACACCCCAGGCTATTTCAGATTGTATTTTGGGTTGTGTCAATTAAAGTCTGAAGTGTATTAAGTAACAACTCCAAGCACTCTTTAGGTTATGTATTTTGAAAATCGTGTTTGGGAAATTCCTTTTTGACATTTTAGCTTCACGCCTTTGAAATCTCTTAAGAATTAGCAGTCACCTTGTGTTAATTAAAATAGACTAGCTTATGTTACAGTAATGAACAACCCCAATGCCAACAGCTCAAATTTATTCCTCACTCATGTTACACATTCAGTATAGGTTGTGATAGGGACCCTGCACACATAGTCTCTCAAGGACCAAGGATGACAGAGACTCCATTTTGACCCCGGCTCCATGATCACCATAGCAGGGATGGTAGACGTGGCAATTCATTCATTTATTAATTAAACCTCCAATGAAGCAAGTCACACGGCTCTGCCTAATAGTAAAAGGGATGGTGAAGTCCAGTTTACCTTGTGACTATAAAGGGGAAAGCTAGAATATTTGTTAAAAAAAAAAAATCTAATAATTACTACACACCTTAAATTCTAAGCAAGACATTACAACTAAAACCAGTTGAGTAAAATAAAACACTGTCCACCAGGCCTTTGGTATCTCTGCTTTTAAAATGGTTTATCTCTGTTTCCCCTACCCTCTCTTTGTGACCTCTGTAGAATAAGCCAGACACAAAAGGACAAATATTGTATGACCTCACTGATACGAAATAATTAGAATAAGCAAACTCCTAGAGTCAGAATCTAGAATATAGGCTACCAGAGGGATGGAGAAGGGTTGGGAATGGTAAGTTAAGACTTAAATTGCATAGAATTTCTATTTGGATTGGTTGTAAACTTTTGGTATTGGGTAGTGGTGATAGTAGCACAACATTGTGAATATAATGAACATCACTGAATTATATACTTAAATGTGGTTAGAAGGGGAAATTTTAGGTTGTATATATGTTACTAGAATAAAAATTAAAAAAAAAAAAACCTTAGGACAGTATAACACAAATGGTGAATCCTACTGTAAATGATGGATTATAGCTAATAGTACAATTATAAAATTTCCTTTTGTGAATTGTAACAAATGTACCACACTAATGCAAGGTGTAAATAATCAGGTGTTATATAGGAACTCTGTATTTGATGCATGATTCTTCTGTAAACCTACAACTTTTCTAATAAGAAAAAAAAGCTAAAAAATTTATCTTTGCCAGTTGGTAATAAGGAGAAGGGCAAACTCTGGGTTCATCCCTGATTGCTTTAGCTTTCTTAGATGGTATACTCAAAGTCAGAGCTCACAGTTAGTTATGTCTGAGAAGTGTTATTATCTCCTAGAGAAATTAAACAGAGTTCAATGGTTCTGTATCACATGGATTTTAATCAGGTATTACCTGACAAGATAATCAGCCAGTACAGAGGAAGAACCAGGTGATAAGGGTTAGAGAAGGATCATGAGTCATGAGTTGAGGAGAATCTTTTGGTCTTCACCCAGCCTAAGTGAGGGAGTCCCAGCCATGGGAACTAGTGATGCTGTGCCCAGTCATCTTCACTCACTGCTCTAATATCACTTCTTCCTGTTCATCCAGTGGTTAGCTGCAGTGGATTAGTTAGGTTCCTAGAAATAAAAACCAGAGTTGTCTTATTTACCTTGAAAGTTAGCCTGGGAAGAGTCCCACTGTTCCTGGGAATGGGAGATTTCAGGTTCTAAATCTTAGAGAATTCCTAAGCAACTTGAATCATTTATACTAAAGTATCACTTAGCTTGAATTACATATGGTTATTTAGGCACTTGTGCACCACATTTAAATATGTAGGAGAAACTTACTATAGCCTACAGTTAGGTTAACTCACAAAAATAATTTTCTAGAGATAACCGTTCTTTATGATTTAAACAAACAAACAAAACTAGGAGAAATTATGGGGGTACAATTTAATTCAGTAGACATTTATCAGACCTCTACTATTGGAGTTCAGTAATTGGAGGGCTTGAGATAGAATATTCAAAGATAAAGATGACTTGATCTTAGAGCAGAAATCCACAGCAGGCTTACTTCCCCTTCTCATTTCAGACAATCTGGGATTTGTTCCCACTCATCTAAGCTAACACATCATTCAGTCATGGAAGATACCTTAGTTGCCAAATCCAATTGTCACTTCTTATTCCTCATCCTATTTGTCTTCTCTTGGGAAATTGATACTACCTATCACTCTCTCCTCAAAATTTTGCCTTGTCTTTTGTAACCCCACATTTTCCCAGTTTTCTCCCACTCTTACTGGCTGTTATTTCTTTTTCCATTATAAGCTGAATCCTCCAGGTTTCCCTTCTACATTGTACTCAGCCCATCTGTCTCTAAAGTTTCCTGAAGTAATTTCATTACTGTTAATATGCATTTGTGAAAGGGTTCAAAATTTATGTTGCTTGTCCATTTATTTTTCCTGATAATAGATCCTTGTTTCTAATTGTCTATTAGACATTCCAGTCATCTCTAATTCCATCTATTCGAGATGGAACTCGTCATTTTCCCCAAACCTTCTCCTTCTCCTGTTTCAATCTGGTGAATGGCAATACTTAGCGAAGGCATAAACTGGGTCTGTCTTGGTTCTTTCCTTTTATTCATCCTTAAAATTAAATCCCACTTATTCAGCCTGTCCAGCCTTGTCTTGGATGTGGTTTAAATGCCTCTTTTTCTATATTGTCTTAGCAACTGGTTCATACCACTGTTAAAGTATTTATTACATTATATTGTAAATCTATAATTTTAATTAACTTTTCTCTCTGTTGAAGTGGTCTCATTGATGCCAGGAATAGCTATTCATCTCAGACTCTCTGGCACTTATAATATTTCTTTAATACATACCAATACTGTAAACAAATAACATTAGAAGTGCAGAGATATGCTTACAAATAAGGCTTTGCCTGATAATTTTGTTGGCTGAAAATGACAATGTCCTTAAATTTTCCACAAGGGATAACTGGACCTGCAACTAGAGATAGTGAAATGATCTGTGTGGGCAACACACCCGATTCTCAGGAATGGGTCAGCAGTACTTGTGGGAAATCCCCCAATTCCTACGTCTTTGCTCTAACTAATATGCTCTTTCATGTACCATGGGAGAAAAAAAAAACGACCCTAGAATTATAGTTTTTTCTTTTACCTGAACACAATTGTTATAATGCCAGCTTTAAAAAGCAATTTTTTTGTTTGTGTAAACAGAACCTTAGGCACATTCAAAGGAAATGGTGAAAGGAATTCATGATTCTTGAAATAGCTTTTAAATGTATGTGAAGTATATGAAGTGCTCATTGCTATTAAAGAAGGAGAAACGTATTAGAAACAACGTATTTTGCCTAAATCATTATGAACATTTTAGATGAGAGCCCTCATTTTGTTTTAGGGCTTACTGTGGGGAGATGATAGAGACAGAAGAAGAAATATAAGATATTTGTGGGAAGATTTCCATAACGATGCACAGAAATTCAGAAAGGAGTAATTATTTTGCTGTTCAGGTAGCAGGACTGCCTTCTTTTAAAATTTACCTTCTCAGACTAGAATTGGAAAACACTTTACAGAAACAAAGATGAGGTATTCTCAGCACTGGCAAAGTGATGGATATAGTGTCCATAATGTCATTTTAGATTTCCCATGCTACCTGATAGATCTTCATTTACAAGTATAAAATTGTAAATGAAAGCAGGAAGAGTTATAAATTTTCCATGATTTTATTGTGGCCATTTTGTGTCTCACTGTGAGCTCTTAAGGAGGAAAGGCGTTAAATAAACCTATAAAATAAAGAATAAATTAATATGCATCTGACTTACTCTTCTCCAGTGTTGGCCTGTTTTGAATGGTTAACCTGATTTAATAGTTCCAGGAGCTTCTAGCTATTATGTCCTCTCAAAGAGAGCATACTGAAACAGGCCAGAGTTTGTAAATCTTGGCAGAAGTGTAAAAACTGAGTCCTTGAGTAGCCTGAATTCCTATAGCTCAGGCCTAACTTTAGAAATCTAATACAAGAGTTGTACCTGCCATCTGCATTCAAAGACTTGGTGAACTCTCTCCTTATTTGCTGCTTAATTTCATTGTAAATCTTTTAGTTTCTTAAAAATAATGCTGTATTTTTCCTTTTATGTTTACTAAAAATGGAGACTTCTGCTCAACATTCTAAGGAGAGCCTCTTTCCAAGAATTAAACAATTTCCATTGACTTTTTCACAAGGCCCAAGGATCCAAATGAAACTCTTCTTGAATCTGAACTTACGTGTGGTTTAGAGCAAGGTGGAAAGACATTTGCATTCTTCTTTAAGAGGCATTAATATCACCCCATGTACAGTGATTAGAAACTATAGTCTCAAATATTCCTTTCTTTTGAAGTTTTGAGTCTAAGACGTAATGGCATTATCGCCTTTTTTCTTTCTTCTTACTCACCTCCTTTCTCATCATAATGCAACCCTACCATGTGATGTCCGCCAAAGGTTACATGGTTTTGGGGGGTATCTCTATTCACATCAGAGTGCAGCAGTTACAAGCACTTCTCTGGGTAAGAGTACCCATGTTCAAATCCCTGTTCTGGTACTTCCCTTCCAGATGTGTGATGTTGGGCAAACTGTTTCTAAGGCTCAGTTTCTTCATCAACTGAAATGGGAATAATATAATTTTATCTTCAAAGGGTTTATGGAAATTTGGGGAATATTAAATGAAATATTATTATTATTTTGTTCCTATCAATTTTGATGTGGGAGACTGATAGGGATGGGGTATGTGGTAAACCCATTTGTAAAGCTGAATTTTGTAATGTGTGAATTAGCACATCTTTTCAAAAAGTGTCTAATAATTTTTCTGATTATATGTTTGTGCTTGATTCCATTTTTTTCATGTCATTTCATGAATCAGGTAACTCTTGTTGTTTTGAATCATTCCAGCTATTAACCTTTTTTTTGCCATAGACATTGTTCAATTGTCACCAATTATTAATGGCCAGAATTTAACATGATTTTTAGAATAAAAACCTGTTTAACACAATTTTGCTACAATAGCAGTAGCAGAAATCTCACTGCAATTTTCATTTATTTGGTTTTGTTGTGCAGAAAACACATTGCATACAGCCAAATAAGAATCCACCTGCTCTGTTATGATTAGTACTGATTCTTGTTTGGTTTTATCAATTTTTAAACCATCCTTAATAGAAAATCCATGATGGATTTTAAGTCTGAATACACACACACACACACACACACACACACACACACACACACACACACACACACACATACTCCAAGTGATATAAGGATGTGGTGGCTTGGCTTAACATATGTTTAAAATCAAAAGCAAAGTCTGATTACATTCCCACTTCTATTCTTCTTTAATGGGCTCTTAAATGCTTAGTTAGAAATTAAAGATGTTCCGCTTGGTTTTGGGAGACATTGTTATCTTTGCTATGCTCTTTTAATGCTTCAATATATCTTTGTGGGCTTCTATTAGATAATTTTTGAAGGAGAATCCAGAAATATATTGTATGGCTATGAAAGAACATTTTAATTTATTGATAAGAGGAATACATATTTAATAGATACATGCAAAAGTACTGCATAGCCAAAGAAGAAAAAAATGTGTTTCCTCTCATATCTACTAAAGTGCAGTTTTCTATGGAAATTTAGGCTAATAAATTTATTCATTTATATCTTCTTGGTTTTTCTTAAGGATGACTTAGGTACTGAGAAAAAAAACTGAGATTGTTGAACTTCAGGAAAGTTGAAATTTATCCAGCTAGAGGAGTCTTTTACATACTTAATTACTCTATACTTCTTTCAAATTCAAGCTAAAACTAATAGATAATTAATTTTAAGAAGAAAAATAGTCATTCATCATTGCTTTTAGTTCAACTCCAGTCCCCATGACTTCTCTTTATTCCTTGCAAGATAGGTATAGCCAATATTCCCTCCTTTTTCTGATTTGGAGTGAAAAAATAAACTCTATCTTCTTTCCTTTTAAACAGTTTGAGCCCCACCTTATTTATTCCAAGAAAGACCTTCACTTATTTAGGGGATCTGCCCTCTCCTGATAATCATAGGTTGTCCCCACAGTCCCAATTGCACTGAACCCTACCCCACCCTACCCCACCACCATCACTACCACCTCCACCCCTACCACCACTGTGTGCAAGAGAGTATTCCTGCTGGTGTGATACAGGGATGTGGGGCTGAGAATAAACCTCTGGTTACAGTTGTTGTTATTGGTACTAGTTTGAGTACCTCCCACGGCTGTGCTGGTTTTTTAAAGTTCAAAAGAGAATGAGTCCCACTCTCATTTTGTGTCAGCCATGGGTATCTTCCACCCAAACTGCCTTGGATCCCAGACATTATGGCTTTCTAGAGTCATTCAGTAGCAGGTCTCCACTGTGCCATTCTGTTACTGAGGAGTGGGGTGGGGAGGCTTTATGGGATCCCAAACTACTGTGACTCTTTAATGTTGGCATTCCTGTCATTTCCTTCAAGACCCTTCTGCTCTCCACCTTCTCTCTCCTACAAAAGCACCAAAAACTAATACCCATTTGCTCTAGAGAGAAAATCTATCATGTATGTGCATATGTCTATATGTGTGTATGTGTCTGTACATTTATGTATATATGATTTATTTGGAAATTGAGAAAGAACTTTGGCAGAAATACACATAAGGCACTTGTATCTTTTATTTAAATTCAGTCTTGGCAGCCTGAGAAATAGACTGGCTATTACTTTTCTGATTTGTCAAAGGTTTCTATCATCACACCCTTTAAAGGTCACTTAAGAAGATTAACAAAAACTACTATAGGTAGTGCGGTCTGGAAGTAGACTTCTATGCATCTTGGCCATTCCTTCATGGAAGAAAGAAGCCTAGGTAAGTAGAGCTTTGAAAACTGAGTCTGCTGTAGATTGGTGGTGCAGAGTAGAAGAACATTACAGGTGAAAAGGAAATAGTGAGAAAAGAACTAAATACCCAGAGCACATGTGTGGTGATAGCGAGGAACTTGCCATTCAGGAACTAAAGGGGTGTTAGATGGTAAGAGAAATAAGGTTGGATAGAGAGGAGAGAGGGTGCAACCTGATTTTTGAGAACTTTGTGCTTCTAGAATTCTAGTGTTGATAAAGGAATTCTCACAGTGTCCCTTGTTTAACCCCAAAGTCCAAAGTTCTATTTATTTGAAGACTTAAATAAAGTCATAATTACCTGAGTATCCATATTCTCCTGCTGAACCTCCTCAGCGACTCAGGGGATGTCCTAAATGTGTGCCTAGCCCATCTATTCATAGTCTTCCTCACCGCTTTCCTGGTGGAGGTCAGCTGCCCACAAAGTGCCTGTGAAAGGCACCTCCTCACTCCTTGGGTCACCATCTGTGACACTTGTCTACTGGGCTCCCCAGAGTTCCAGAACACCCTAGACCCCACAAGGCATGACTGTCCCTTCAGGGCCTCTTGGCAGCAGAGCCATATTGTAATCCAGGCAGAAGTGGGAAGATTCTCCTACCCTGGCCACCTCATATTTTTCACCTGGTCCCTGAAGCAATGCCGTTTGTGACCCAGATCCCAAAGTCCATTTTGTAATAACTCCTTGAACATTCATTTATAGCACACTCTGCTGAGTTTTATATGTAGCATTTGTCCCTGGAACAGGTTCAAGTAACAGCCATTGGTAACTAAGATTTTGATAATGGATTACACTGTTTGTGCCTCTCCCTTAGCCTGTTTTCCTTCTGGTGGTTCCTCAGCTCACATCCAAGTAAAGTTGTTCCAAGCCTGCCGGTCCTCCTTGCAGAACTACTGGCACTCTGAATATCAATTAGGCTCTTCTAGAACTCCAGGGCACCTGCAGAGCCCTCCAGGCTCTTTGCTAAGCAAGAGGCATGCAACTTGACATTTCCTCATTTAAACTAGAGGCTTTAATTTAACCTTTTCCAAGAAATTTTGCAAAGTGAGTAAAGCCCTGTTATTAACATGGTCACTGTTACATGAATTCAGTCAGACCTCAAATCAGATCACATCTTTAAATTTAGCAACAAGGCACATGGAAAGAACCAGGTGTAACCTATCAGGGTGTGAGAATCTGATTCCCCATGACCACTGTGTCTGTATTCCTTAACATAGTTGTCTGGCTGAGCTTCATTTAGCAGTCTCCTGGCTAAGATCAGGTTTGGATACATTTATAAAATGCTCTCTGTTTAACTGTCCAACCTAAAAATGAAATTTTAAATTCTTATGCAAATTACTGAAGAAATAGTTTTAGTTATTCATTAATTGAAAGAAATTGCCTTTGCAGGACCGTAACAGCTTGTCACTTTCTAGACTTATTCACGACTGCTTATTGCCTGATTTTAATATGTCTTTTAATTTAGGTAGTCAAGGAGAAATTATAGTGGGATATTTATATGATTTGGCATATTCCACTCTTAGCTATTAAAGCCAAATTTTTAGGTTCCAGAATTTACTAGATTTGTTATGAAATCTAAAAATTTCTGTTATTAATTTGACAGATCAATGTATTTATAGAAAAAAATTAAATTTTCTAAAGTACAAATTACCCAAAAAGGAATATGAGAAACATTTATTGAAGACTCACTGTGTTCAATATTCTATGCAGGTTACTAAGGGGACACAATAATTAAATCAGTAATTAACACAAGGCCCCTGACCTTGAAGAACATACAGTTTGCAACGAACACAAAAATCTGTAATAAAAGTTCATCCTGGTAAAGGTTAATATAGAGTCATGTTATATGGGTCGTAATATTTGCTTACATTTACTGTGTGCCAAGTTCTGTTCTATGCACCTTACATATATTAACTCATTAAACCTATACAGCACCCCTACATAGTGGATGCAATTGTCATTGCCATTTTACATACGAAGAAACTGAGGAACAGAAAATAGCTCCAGGGTGCACATCTTCTTATATGGCTGAATCCATAGCCTTTGACCGCTATAGGGTTCTACATTTGCCTGCATGTTTTCTAGATGATTGTCCTGCTAGCTGGACCAGCATTAGGACCTGAATCAGGGGATCTTGGGGTAACATGAGGTGCCTTTCTCTGAGCTGTTTTGTCTCCTTGACCTAGATTACAAGGGAATTTTTCATGGGGATTTTTCAGAATGGCCCATTTTCATCTTTTGTGTCCATTTGGGTAAAGGTGAACTACTCGGACCTCTTGACTTGGCTTTACATGGAATTCCAAGTTTATCCTCTGAACCCTACTTCAAATTTTATGTTTAAGAAAATCCCACATGCCTGGTATGAGGCATCAGACCCTGGAGTTCTAAACCAGGCAGGAATGAAAATGGTTTGTTAAACAAATGTCTTTTTCCCTGAGCTCAATTTGGCTCAGCCAGATTTCTCCTGGACTCTCTCAATCTGTAATTTATTCTTCAGGCAGTTCTGAAACCAAAATACTTACATGGCACAGAACTGAGCATAAACATTGGGTTTTTTCCTGATTTATTTATTTGGCCAAAAGACTTTATGTATACTGTAGAACATAGAATCTCTCTCTCTCTCTCTCTCTCTCTCTCTCTCTCTCTCTCTCTCTCTCACACACACACACACACACACACACACACAATTAGCATTTCTGTGATGTCATTAACTTATATTTGGAATTTTCATGCCCAAGATACAGCTGGGAAAAAGTTATAAGGAAATAATTCAGCTTAAAATGTGGAAGAAAAGACTCGTTGGTTAAATATGGTGATACCCTGTTAGTAATTACTTAGCCATTACTAAGCTCCCTGCCACAGAAAATGTTTAAGCACTTTCTGGGAATACCTTTAGGAAGATTTTGGGTCAAGCACAAAATGGGAAAAGAGTTGGATTAGGTGATTCCAAGATCCCTTTCAGCCATGGAAGCCTGTAAGAGTTACTGAGTTACCCAAGTGGCGTACTCAGTGTTGTTCACAAAGTTATTGCAAGGTCTTGAAACACAGTTACGTGTTCCAAACATGCTTCCTTTTTTTAATGTCTAATTGCACCCTGCATACTATTTCTCCTCAGCAAATAAAAAGTGTGTTTATTAGAAAGTAATTTAAATAAAATAGAGAAAAAAAACCTACAGGTGATAAAGAGTACTAAGTATCTAGTGAATAAAGCATTTATTCACCTCATACTTTAAAATTATTTGTTTTCATTTAGAAAGAAATGCAAGTGAGGCTATTCTGGAAGAGAGAAAGTTAGAGATATCTTATTAAAAGCGGACTCATTGAAGTGCAAAGCCAAAAGGATGTGATTATACATTGATTAAAGGTTTCCTGAAATCCGGAGATGCATACCAAATCTGAGTGCCATGAAATTTGATGGTTGCCTGCCAAATGATACCTTCTCACAGTTTTTAAGCTTAATGCTTATTGGTAATGATCCACTGAAATTAAAAAATCCACTTATGATCCTGTGATATGGTCTAAATAGTTTGCAATAGATCCTTATTCCTTATATGTACACTTATTTTTAGCAAATATGGTTTGGTTTATTAGTTTATCCCCCAAAAGATCTCATGGCACTTTTTACAGGATAGTTAGTGGAATATTTTTTGTATCTTAGAATTTAAAATGGAACAGTATCCAGACATCAGGGTAGGGAGGCAGGAGATAGGAGGGGAAAAAATGAATGAGAACACGACTGGAAATGTCAGAAGAAATAAGTTGAGGAAAGAATTTTCCATCAACTAAGTTCCAGCTGGAATAAATCTCCAAGAGAAAGGGGACTAGAGCAGTTGTGAGCAAGCACCTGCAGGCCAAATCCCGCCCATCTGTTTTTGTAAACCTGCGATCTATGAATGATTTTACATTTTCAAATGGCTGAAATAAAACGAAAGAATAGTATTCATGACATGTGAATATTGTATGGAATTCACATTTCTGTGAATAAAGTTTTGTTGGAGCCATTCATTCATTAACTCACCCCTTCATTAACTCGTGCATTGTCTATGGCTTCTTTCATGCTGCAGCAGCGGGGATGAGTATTTGTGACAGAAACTGTATGACCTGCAAAGCCTAAACTCTTTGCCTTCTGGCCCTTTACAGAAGAAGTTTGCCATCTCCTGACTGGAAGATAAGTTAGAGGAGTTGAACTTTAAAGATGCCAATCTAGAGAATTTTTTCCCTCCTTGCCAAAGATTTGTTTATATTTGGCCAAAGCTTGTTCAGAATTCACATTCTTGGGCTCCTTGGCTACTAAATCAGAAGCCAGGAGCAAGGACCTGAGAATTTGTGTTTTTCTTAATACTGAGGTTGAGTGCTCTCATGAGGCAACTCTGGGAATCCTTGGTACTGGCCAAGAACACAAGCTCTAGAATCTGACAGTGGAAATTTGAGTCTTGGGCTCTGCTACTTCTGGCTGAGGGATCTTTGGCTGTCTTGTGCAATGTAATATCCTTGACTTTTTAACCCAATTAATTCATTTTTATGATGAGAGGAATGATGATAACTAACTCATTCGATTGTTGGGATGATTTAATTAGGTAATATATTTAGCTTAGATATAGTATTTAACAGAGTGCCTAGCACATAGAAAATGCTTAGTAAGTATTATATGTCTTTATCAGCTAAGTATCATTAACAGTATAGTTTTAGAGGTGGAGTTGAAATAAGGCACCATGCTATGAAAAGAGGGCAGTACTTGGACTCAGAGGCATGAGGATGAATTCCTATTCTGTCACTTATTTACTGCGTAATATTGAACCATTTAGCCTTTTTGGAACTCAATTGCTTCATCTGTAGAGTGGAATTAAAAATGATTGTGTATCTCACAATTATTTCTGAAGCTCTGAAAATTACAAAAAGCAGCATAAACATTAAGTATTCTTTTGCAGTGTATTGCACACAGCCTGGCACAGTCTGTGATTCATAAATGTTTAGTTTATCCAAGTGAACCTCAGTCATGCCTGCTGTGACTTTGACTGTTCCCGAATTTGATCCTTCTTATTTTTCCCTTCAGATTGCCCTTTGCTCAAAGCATGCATTTTGTGAATTTCTTTAGATTTTCCTGTCAATGTTTAAGCTAAATTTTGTTTTCAATTAAGAGTTATTTTCTCCTGCTGCTTGTTTCCCTACTGGAGTCAAAATCCTGTTGGAGAGATCAGAGATGATTGCAGCTGTAAAGGCAGGGATGTTACAAAGGGAAGACAGTGAGTTTACATGTTGCGTATTTCAAGCTGTAGGAAATTTAAAAGGAGAAAAAATATGAAAGTAATCCCCCACCTCCAATTTCTACACCCCACCTTTTCCAGGGAGAAGTTTAAGTGTAGGGGTAGCAATGACATGTATAGGCTTTTGCAAGTGAAAAACAAGTCAGTCTCTTCCAGCTTGCACTGTTTTTCAGTGACTGTCAATTTGTAGTAGCACATCAGAGTCAACAAAGATTACTGTTCAACAAATCTCTTTGCTCTATTTTGTGTAATTCCCCCTGCCCCGGGCTGTTAATTGAGTGAGGACTACTGAACAATGAGAAGGAATTATTCATGACACAAGCATGGTAGGCACATGTTGTGGTCTTTGTATGTTGATGTACCTCTGATGACTAGTACAGCACCTGGCACAGGGTAATTGCACAAAAACATTTGATGAACGGACATTAAACAAATATTCTCCATGGAAATATCATACTTTTACTGACTTTTCACTGAAATCAACAAAAATTTAGGTGGTTTAGTACTTCTTAGTCAACTTTGCTATACATTTCGAATTCTGTATTCTCTACATCATGCACATTATACGTAGTCAGCAGTTAGTACAAGCTTGCTTGGTTGCCTGTGACAATCAGTACATCTTTGACTTTGTAAAAAGGAAACTCCCTGTTTTTATTTCTGATATGGACCCCCACTAGCAAACGCTCAGCACCTGCCCTTACAATTCCATTGTTTGAAATTGGGATGAAGGAATTTTTTCTTTCTTTCTTGTTGTTGATGTTTACTAAGGAATTATTGCAATAACCAGACCATATTACTTACCAAAAAGTCTGCGCATGTGATTTCAGCAGGAATCATAAGTGCATGTCAGGTTTTCCTGAAACACCATGAAAATCAGAGAACTCTCCAGGTTTTTAGAAAATGTTTTTAAAATGACAATTATATAATAATCCATTGAAAATGATTTGCTTAATTTACTGGATTCTTGGTACAGAATGACTAAGAGTTTAGCCTATACATGAAAAGAACCAGGAGTAGAGATGAGTATAGTCTTGGCTTTTCTGACTTTGCCTAATAACTAAGAGTTAAATTGTTATTCATTTCAAGACCAACATTGCTAGAGTAAAACTTTCCTGAATTTACTAAAAATTAAAAAAAAATTGAAGTACTTTGAAAGATGACTATATGTAAAAAGGAGTTTCAGATTTTCTTATGATAACTACATTTTATCCACAGTGGTTGTTTGATTCATTTTAACTATCTTTAAAATACTTTGTATTTGCATTCATTTGAGACAATACTTAGCGTATAACACTTTAGCTTAATGAAATTCTCCAAACATAGCCACATGTTTTCTCGGAACTTGATTTCAGGAGGAGTCGTATATACATATCTTGACAATAAATTTTTAAAATATGGGAATTCAATAAACTCAACAAATGACCAAAAAATTTTATTCTCATTTTGTTTGTTTATTTATATTTTTGTAACTGTAATATTCACTCTGCAGAACAGAATGGACTTGGTATTCCTTATGTTTTGTTTTGTTTTGTTTTGTTTTAATCTGGATATTGAGATTTGCAAATACACAAAAATAGAATAGTATAATGATCACCCCCCCCATCCCCAGGTACCTATCACTTAGTTTCAATGATTATCGATATTTTGCTAGTCTTTTGTCATCTCTCCTTACCTTTGTATATTTCTTTTTGCCTGAATATTTTTTTTAAAAGGCTGGACAACATGTCATTTCAATAGTCTAATACTTCATTGTACATCTCTAAATTATAAGTCTTTTATATTTTGTTTTATTTTTTAAATAACATAACCTTGTGGTTAGTTTTTAAGATTACTTCTCTGACCTGTAGAATGGGTTCTTTCTTTGAAAATTGGTATCTAGGTTCTGCCAGCTGACCTGGCCATGCGTTGGTCTCTAGCTATCAGCTCACTAGTGAGAAGTTGTGCGTGTTGAACACCCCGTTTCCAGGAGAGGAGAGTAAGCTCACCTGCCCCATCTATCAACATAAGGCTGACCTTTTAGGTCAAGTTATAGTAGTCACAGGCACTCAGGATCCAGTTTCCTTGGATAGAAATAGGCCCATGATTTTGTACATTAGTGTAACATATTGCAACCCTAAAATAAATCAAGTGTTTTCACAGGTACCATACTTCTAATAATGTGCCTACTTTTTTTTTAAGCTATTTGAAAGGTCAATAATTCTAAAAATCCATTTTTTGCCACATATATCTGCTGTTTTGGAAGCTTCAGCATGTTAAATGGCACTCAAATGAGGATCTTATATGCAAGATGTCATTTGACTTTAGCTTTATGATGAATAGCTTTTTAAAGTTGTCCAATTCATTTTAGATTTAAAAACCTCTTATGGCTGGAATTCATTAGTCCAGGATGGTCTATTCTGCTATTGCATATATTCTCTTAATAATAACTAGCTCACACATGATTGATAAAATGGGGAATAATCAGTAGAACATAGAATTTATGGGATTTTATACATGACTTTCCCTAACATATTGATGTTTTGAAGTGATAAAAGGCAAGCCTTTTTATAATTAAAGAGAAGGTCTTAGAAAATGCCTTTCTTTAGTGCAGGGAGGGCTGGTTTAGTGACTTTACGAGCTGCCACTCTTCCATTTCCGCTATGTCAAGCTTCCAAGGAAGCTGCAAGTACAGATAAAGAAGATAAACAGACATTTGTTCTATGTTTAAGGGAAAAAAAAGATTGATGAAGAAGACTACCATTGGATCATATTTTTAATTTTGATAAAGCTGATCTCTCTTTAGAAACACATTCCTTCAAGGAACATCATCTTGAGGGAAGAAACATGATCCCCATGATAGAGGACTGCTCAGGATGGCCTGACAGTGGATTCTTGGTGCAAATGTCAGTGGAGATATAACTGCACTTGTGTTTTTATTAGGATTGTCATCATTTTTGTTAGTGTTCTGGTTTCAACCTTCTGTAAGTTTTGAGTGGTCTACTTTGGACTCAGGTTTTTTGGAATGCCTATACGTCATTATAACAGACATGCCTGCATTATTTATTATTTTTGAATGGCAACACTAACCAGTATTTTTGAAGTAGAAACCAAATTAAGCTGCTGCCCAATTGATATTTAAACTTAGAATTTAGCATAGTCTCTAAGATTTCACCATTAATCTTTTGGTTGTAATTTTAGCCTAAATTTGAAGAGAAAGAGCTGAGGACATTTTAATTATATTATACAGCTTTAAAGTATTTGAGCACAGAGTAATCCAGGTTTACAGATTTACTGAGTTGGCACTTATCTTTGAAGCTATAAATCTTACACATCAATATGTAAATCAATAAACTGTTTCATGTTCTAAGAATAAATCTTTTTCCTCTCTATTTTTCATATCCATAATAACATTGAAAGTTTTCTCACTCATGCTCGCTGTGTTCCATCTTTCACTCTGTCTACATAATATCCACTGGTAAACTCCAAGTCCTTTGTTGCTAATTATAAAATGTGAGTATTCAGAAACACTTAGTATCTCGAGGGTAGATTGGGGGAAAGAATGTTTTAAATATAAATTAGGTCACCTGGGTCTGGATTTCCTCACTTTGAATAATTGCATTGCCTATTTTTTTTTCAGGATAAGAAGAATGGTCTCTGTATACCTTCATAATTTACCAAATACATGTTCAATTTACCTCTGCTTATGGCTATATGGTATGGTTCAAAATATTTCTCTTCGTCCAGTGAAGTTTGGAAATTGCCATTTGGAACTTTACTTATAAAATTGTAGGATATGTAATTACTTGCACGTCTATATTGCCACTAGTCTGTAAGCTACATGAAGAACAGTGCCAGGCACTCAGATGCTCAGTTTAATAATGTTTTTCAATGAGTGAAAATATAGAATAAAGGGTAAAATTCTCAAAGTATCATTTATGGCTTTCAACTTAGATGTTTTTGTGTAGTGAATTCTTTAATTTGAACAGAATGGTAGTATTTTAACAATGTCTGTAGAAATTGTTTAACCAGAATACTTGTTCCCCTGAATGAAAATTTACATTTATTGTGACCATGGAAGAAATTGTTTTACCAAAACCAGTTTTTGCTCCTTATATAGCAGCTCCCTGATTCACCATCCCAGCCTCCTTGGCCAAATCAGGAGAGTTCCTGTGAAACAACAAACTAAAACAAAACATAAAAGACAATAGCTTAGACCTTTTAGAGAATTTGTGGTCGTAGAAACAAGGGAAATTTCTAAGCTGTGAAAATCCAGGATATCTGAAGGAAGTTGACAGATCGGTATGTGTTCGTGTGTGTGCACACGCTTGCATGTATTAGGACAGGGATCATTGAGGTTTGGGTTAATATGGATAAAACTTTTTAGCCAAACCCAGTTTCCCAGGGTTTTTAGGATAACTTGGCTCTCTGTGTCCCATAATGATTTTCAAATATTTTAAGTAATGAATAAGCCGTTCTTTTGTTTGTCAGTTGGATGTCTCCAGAATAATTTTCTGGAAATAAATATGTGTATATATGAGTGTTGGAAGGGAAGTTGAGGAAGACAGCCTGTGACAGGAGGGGCATCAATTTATAATGCATTTACATATTTTATTGTTTTAATAAAGTATATTTCTTAGCAGCTAGGTCTCAACAGTTTGATTTACAATTAAATTATAACTTATTGCATCTGACTGCTACTCCAATGCCCATACTGAACTATTTGTTTAACACTGTCAAATATTTTCACTCTAATCAGGACACAGAGTCAAATAATGTTAGAGCTAGAAGGATTACATGGGTCTTCTAGTCCAAGCCCAATATTTTTCAGATGAGGATGTTAAAACCTAGATGGTGAAGTAGGTTACATGTGCCAAACATTGCAATTAAGTGCTTTACATGCATTTTCTTATTGATCCTCTCGGCAATCCTTTGGATCTGTTGTTAGTAAAAAAACCAATGGAGTTTAGAAAGGTAAGTTAACTTGTTCAAAATCTTACAGTTACTTAGTGGTAGAGCTACGACTCAAACCCAAGGTTGATTTTGGAGACAATTTGTTCCAGATACAATTACAATTATACAATTCCATTATAATTCAGTAACGAATGAAAGATAAGCAGTACAGTCTCTTCTTGTGAAAAATATATTCTCAACCTGATGTGATGACTGTTATGTGAGAAATATGTACAAATATGCAATCACAGAATATGTAATCATTTTTTTTTTTATCTAGGAGAATTGGGAAAGACTTTGTGGAGGAGAAAATAGTTGAGCTGAAACTTGAAGGATAGCTAGGAATTTGCTAGGCAGTCAAGGGTATTGGGACTGTGCAATCTGCAAGGTGTCATATGGTTTGTTCTAATACAAGTTAGTAGTTCTGTGCAACTGAAGATAGAAATGTGAGGTATGTTTGGGGTGAGATGCAAAAGATGGGACTGGAAAGTGTGGTTCATATTTTTATATCCCAGTTACAGCCTTGCCTTGTCCTGCCTGTGAAACTTGATGTCTCCTTGTGTAGGCCACACTTTCTTTCCCTACCCCAAGGACACTTACTGCTCCAGCTGGGTTTATTCAGCCTGTTGAGTAATATCTGGATAATGAGTATCTGAATTGGGGTATTAGTCAAGGGGATTAAAAATTAGGAATGGAATATAGAGAGAGTTTGGAGGTAAAATTGGCCAGGCGTAGTAATTACTGAGATGCTGAAGGTGAAGGAGATTGAAACTAACAGATTCCTCCAAGAATTCTAACGAGATGAAGCAGATGGTGATGTTATCTGAAGTTAAGGGAATCTTAGTCTCTAAATTCACTTCATATTCTTCTATGTTTTGGTGCAAGGGAAAGAGTATCTTTTTATTTTGGCACACATTAGGCTTGAACAGACTTATCAGAGAATCAAGATATTAGATATATGCATGTTAATGTATTTACATTATTAGAAACACAAGTGTGGCTTTATATAGACATTCCCCAAGAAGAATTTAAAATCCATTAGAATGGCTTATAGCTGGAGTTGCTTCTAGACATCATCTAATCTGGAAGACCAAAATTTGTTGCCAAAGACTCATTTACTTAGGTTTACTGTGTTTGTGTGGTATGTGTGTGTATGGGTGTTTAAAGGCAAAACTAAACAGAAGAAACTTTTAAAACTGAATTATTTTGGAAGGCTCCAGTTAGCTTCCTTATCCTCTTGCACCAGACCCTCTGAACTCATTTAAATAAGCTGCCTGGCACTAGCAGTCATTTGAATTTTCTACCTTCTCATTTAATAGATGTGGAACTCAGTTAAATGATTACCCTAACAATCTTTGGTGAAGGAAGGCATGCAGGAGGAAATAAAAAAGTACTTAAGGTAGAAATATTTATAAAACCATGGAAAATATTTATGGAGTCAGACACTTGTAAACAGGATGGGCTATTTTTTCCTGTCTTCTCTGCCCTATTCCCCACCCCCACCATAAAGCCTTTTCTAACTTATTTTATGTGGTGTGTGTCGCTCATTCCATATCGTTGCCCACAGTGCCACCTATTGGTAAAATGATACAGAGTCGATGTAGCCAGTTTTTCTGCATTCTGTTATTGGTACTGTTGTCTCTTAAGAAATCTGCCCTGGATTTTCCCAGGCAGCTCTTAGAAAGCAGATTCTGTCTTGATCCGACTGAAATGGGAAACGAATCACGTGTTCTACACTGGGATGCTCAACCTTGCCATTTACCGAGGATTCAAATAGGAGCAGAAAGCGTGATATCCGACTTCCCCAGTGTAGGGCTCTGCCAAAAAAGAGGAAGCTGTTAAACTGTGTAGGGATTCTAAGAATTCGGTTGTTCCTACAGATTGGGACACAAATTGCTTATGTGTCTTGCTGCTCGTGCTTGGTTTTCGCTTTTAGAAAAACCAAGCTGGAATACTTGAACTCATCTGAGAAATTCTCTTGCCAGAGCTTTCATGGTATCATACATGCTATTAGCTATCAACTAAGTAGACTCACTGAATATGTTTAATTTTTTAAAAGTTAGTGTTTTAAGAGTAGTCTATGTAATTTTTCTCTTTCTCAATTAAATTATAAGCTTCTCTAGGGAAGGATGTTTTTCTATAGAGCTAGCATAATGCTAGATATAAAATAAGGTATACTGTATGTGGTTGAAAGTAGTAATTGGATCTTTGGAACACTGATAAATTTAACAAATATCAGAACTTTTTGGATTGTTGGTGCTCAAGTGCAAATGTATTATTACCACATGCACAGACTCTCACTAGAGATGAGTGTAGTGATGTAGAAAAATTGATGAGATTAATTTCCTTCTACAGCATGCAAAACTGGTATTTGAATAAAAGTGTTAGATTCATGGTGTTTGTTATTTTAAATCAGAAATCAGCTCTTCCCTGCCACAATCTGAACTTCTCCATCTTTGGATATTGCAGAATATATTTCTAGTTAGGTTTTCTTATTTTTGAGTTATTATTTCTTATGTAGTTGATACTTGATTTTTTTTTTGGAAGCAGGCTATACTAACTTTACTGTTGCTACTGTTCAAATTACTTAAAGACCTGATGGTGATCCTAGTAAGCTAGCAGAAGACTGGATCTGTAATGTCCATGTCAGAAAGACAAAAGTGTTCCCAAATTTTTATTAGGAAATATTTGAATAAAATTTGAAAGAATGGCACCATAAATGTCATATCCTTTTAGAGAAATTGGAGAGTATGAAAGCAAATTGAGTTGATTCAGATTGAAGGGGTGTGGGGATTAAAAAAAAAACACTAAGAAGAGACAAGTCAAATGTTTGAAAGCAGAGAACAGATCACAGGCTGGAGGTCACTTGTGCAGGAGATAAGGCATAAGGAAAGAGCCCGGGAGGAGGGATTCCTAAGAGCTGGAGGACAAATGAAGCATCCAGGAGAGCGTGTAGAGCACTGACGTTGGAGCAAGATAGCTTGGGTTCAAATCCTGCTTCTGCTTGTCACAGCTGTGCGCCCTTAGTCTCTGTTTCCTTACCCAGAGCACAAATGTTCTGTGAATTCAACAAGATAATAAATACAAATAGGGTAATCATAGGTCCCAATTGCCCAATGTAGCTCCACATTTTTCTTTCCTTTCCTTTCCTTTCCTCTGCTCTCCTCTCCTTTCCCTACCTGCCTATTCTCCCATCCCCTCTCTTTTCAATTAGGTATTACCAAAGCCATGAGGGATTTGGTAGACATCCACTTTTTGTACTTGCATCTTCTACCATGGAAGGGACAATTCAGTTCATTATTCCTTGCCCCTTTCCAGATATAATTTAACTCCTACCTTTCAAGGAAAGCATATGAGGCTTTGCTGGTAAAATGAAGTGTACAGAGGAATGTGGGCTAGGGATAGCCAGCCCCTTCCAGTCTGGAGTGGCAGTGGGAGAAGTGGTCAACAATCATGCCCCTGCCAATAATCTGGTTGCAAGCCAGTTGTGCCTGGGCTCCCGTTGATGGCTCCAAAATGCTTGGGGCCACCAGGCAAACAATGGGTAGGATCAGTAGGAAAACATGGTTATGGGTTAGGTTTAATTTAATGACTTAAAACTTATTTTGCAATAAACTCTGTACCAGTGGACCCAAAAGATGAAAGTAAATTAAGTGCTAAGCTTGTTTCTCCAAAAATCTGATGATGAACATATAGCTTGCATAGTGTTTTTTTTTTCCACATTGACCACTCACCATGTGTGTATTGATATCACTAACTACATGAAAACCAGAAAACCCAAATCTGCATATTGCTGTGATGCAAGACTTTTCATTTATATCAAATGTCTATTGTTTTAAATTATTTTCATTTCTTTTCAATCTAAGTTTCTTAGAATAGAATAAGGAAAATGAGGTGAAAGCTGTTAAAAATATTGGCTTCATTAGCAGAATAATTTTGCCAATGGTTAAATGATTCCAATTTTATGTCAGTACCATTAGACACTGTATTAGTTTCCTATTGCTGCTATAACAAATCTCCACAAACTTAGTGGCTTCAACAACACAAAATATTATCTTATAGTTACAGAGTTCATAAGTCTAAAATAAGTCTTACAGGGCTGAAATCAACGTGTTGAAAGGGCTGTGTTACTTGTGAATGCTCCATGGGAAAATCTGTTTCCTTGCCTTTTCTAGCTGCTAGAAGACACTGTATTCCTTTGCTCATGGCCCCTTGGGAGCACATTACTTCAACCTCTGCTTCTGTTGTCATATCTCTTTTGATGCTCTTACCTCCCTCTTATAATTACCCCTGTGATTATACTGGACCCACCCACATAATCCAGGATATTTTTCTCATTTTAAGATCCTTAATCATATTTTCCAAGTCCCTTTTGCTGTGTAAGGTAACATATTTTCAGGTTCTAAGAATTAGGACATGGGCACATTTGGGGGGGGGGCATTATTCTTTCTACCACAGACGGTTCAAATAGATAATCATCTATATTAATTCCAATAATAGTTTGATCACTATGTAGAATTAAATAAAGATTATGGAAATTATATCAAATGAGACAAATTCAATCTTTTGAATGCATTTGTAAACATATTTAAAAGGTTCAACATTGAAGATTTTATTTTTGAGGTAATAAGATTACAAATTTTGGAAGAGCACAGTGTCATGGTAAAAACAATGGTTATACAAAATTAAGAAACTTTTGGGGCAGAAATGTATTTGGAATTAGTTGTGTTACAAAGATAATTGCTGTGCCCATAATTGAGTCTCAAAAAGCTGGAATATTTTGACAACAAAAATAGATACACTAGTTAATAAATTTATACATGTATATGCAAACACACACAAATGCACACACACAGAGTAACTGAACTACAAAATTTTTATGACGAAGCAGATATTTAATTTTAAAAAAATATTCCAGCATGTCAGTCCTTCCTTTGCTGATCAACTTCAGTTGGATTTTAAAAATATTTGAGGCTATGGAAGACTAACTTGTAAATCAACTTGAGTATCCTACAGTGCTAGTCAACTGATTTTTAATGAGTCATCTAAATTTTAGTTACAGTGTTATTCAAAATAAGTTGGCAACTTTTAATCAAAGTATCCCACATATTGAAAGCTAAAAACCTTCAATGTTTGAAGCTTTTGGAAAATTACAATTATTAAAAGCAAATCTTACAGGAAGACATTGAAATGTATTCCTATAAAAGCCTGGAAGAAACTGAAAAAAATAAAATTTGAGAGCTCAAATACTAAGCAAAATTTGATTTTCAAAATCTGTGATTTTTCTTTGAACTATTTAGACTTATGGGGAGAATCTATTTTGTATGTGGGAAGAATCTCTTGATGAAGCTCTTCTTTTTAACTTGATAAATTTATATTTCTTTTCATAATGAAATTAAGGGAGGTCTATGATTTTCAAATAAATCATATATTAAAGCTATGTATTTGATGAGAATAAATATTCACATGCTATTTCACTCTCTAAACCTTCTGGGTCTGTTTGATCAATTATATAGTAATCCCATATATAAAACCCTTAACAGTTCCTGGCTCATTGTAATCTCTTATTATTACCATAAGCAGCTTAGTGTGAAACCTTCAGAGCCAACCAACCTTTTAATAATGCCTTCCTCTGTGGCCTGTGGAACAATTTCATTACATACAAGTTCAACATTTTTTTTGTATTATTTTATTCTTTTAACCTATTCCATAATTCTTTTTTCTTTTTCCTTGCCTTAAGTGGCATTTCCTGTGAATTCCATGTCTCTCAAAGAGTTATTCAGCAGATACTGAGTGTTCTCTTAATTCCTTTCACTTCTTCTGGGAGGAGGGGAAGGGGCTTGTTTGGCTGTGGCTGAGGCTGTGCAGCTGTGTTCTGCCCAGTGTGTGGGGTTGAAGGCGCAAGTAAGGGCTGAAATCCAGCATGACTCTCTCCACCTAGGGTACAAAGGAACCATAAGAACAGCAGCATCCTGGTGCTGCCACTTCCATTCTCCTTTTGAAGCCTCTGCTCTGTCCAGCCTTTCCTTGTCCTTGTCAAGATTGGCTTCCAGACTGGAACAGTTTGCCTGTATCCTCAATGACCTCAACATCTGGCACTCAGCCTTGATGTTATCCTTTGCGATTTCAGTGTTGTTGACTTCAAAGCCTTTTGACTTCCTCAACTCCGGGGTATCATTATAGTTTCCTAGCCGGAATCTCATTGTTACTCAAAAAGTTTCCACCTCAATTATCATGGATTTTTACATTGCTTTTGTGATCACAATCACCTTCACCCTCACTTCTCCCTCATCTGTACAGAATCTGCCTTCCATGTACCTCAAGACCTCATTTCTTTGGTACTTTTCTCAGTCTATCACTTGCTTTAAGCCTTATTTGTCTTTTTTTAGTTTGTATTCAGGATCCTATCATAATTTTTAGTGATTCTTTGCACTAACTTCTTAGAAATCTTTCTCTCTTTGGCCTTACAGAAGCTTTGTAGATTAGGGTTATGTTTAGCCATTTCATTCTTACTGATCCTTGAATCCAAAAATCTTTACTATCTGCTTTATTGTCTTTAAGAGCTTTTTAACTCAAAATGGGGGCATGAACCAATAGCACTGGCATCTTCTAGAACTTGCTATAGATGCAAAAACTCATGTGTTACTTGAGACCTATGAATACGACTCTGCATTTTGATGTTTATACAACTTAAAGTTAGAACAGCACTGCTCTGGGGCACCAGGAGACCACAGCCATCTGTACAGAGTATTCTTTGCCTCTTCTTTGGCAGGCCAGAAAAACTCTAGGGGTGACTGGTTGGTTTCAGATGATCTGGGCACAGCAAGGAATGGCACACTAAGGGGTGCCATGCATGTAAGGAATGGGGGAGAAGAAGATTTTTGGACAAAAACACTATGGTATTGATAATTTCAGACACCCAAATTACCCTGTTACATATCCTTCAATCTGTATCTGTGTTGAGTGGTACTGGTGATGATGATAATGATGACAGTATTGATAACAATAATGGCTCCAAGACCTATCAAAACAATCTATATTTAAGGAGACTTCCAGATAATTCATTGTTTGAAAAGTTCTCCAAGACAGTGTTTCTTAAAGAGCTCTTATTTGTTATCAGCTTAGAGGATTGTAACCAGCATTTAAAAACAAATGATAAACCAATGAAATGAAATAAAATAAAATACATAGAAAATAGCAGGGTATAATAACTAAGCATAAAATAAAGATAAATACTGGTTCAGGAATTTTTTTTCAGTCATATTTGATTGTGCTTGGTCATGATGTAAAACAGAGTTTTAGTATGGGTAAAAAAAAGATACCATCTAGACAACTTTGCTTTAGCAGTTACAAAGCTAGGCTGAGTTCCCTCCATTTCTGGCATCTCACCTCACCCCATTATCATTTCTGCCTGGAAATCCTTTTAGTCATCATTATGCCTTGTGACTGTTTGAGGATGAAAAAGCAGAACCGTGATTACTCTCCAGTCACTTGTTCAAGTGAGATGCAGACAAAACCCATTAGGGTATAGAGAAAAGTTCTACTCATTGGTCTAAAGCAGAGCTTCTAAAACTTTTACAAGAACTATTCCTCAGAGGCTCAGATCTATAATTTTGGAGTTTCTTTGGAACCACTTTTTTTTTTCTTAACAATTTATGTGATATGAAAGAACTTCTGCAAATAATAAGGAAAAGTCAGACAATCCAGTAGAAAAATGGAAGAAAAAAAAGTTTCTTCACAAAAGAGGATACCCAAATAAGCCATAAGAAAAGGAACTCAGCACCACTGGTTTTCAGGGAAATGAAAAATGCAAATTAAAACCACGAGATACCGCTGTATTCCCACAAGAATGACTAAAAGTATGAACAACTGATGGTTAAGCAACAGGAGCTCGTATATCTTCCTGGTGAGATAGAAATTGGCAGAGCCATTAAAAAAACTTTTAAATTTATCAATAATTTCAAATTTACAGAAAAATTGAAAAAAATAAAATAGCTAACAATCATACAAAGAACACCTATATTGGAGTACACAGTCATCAGTTATTAAACTCCATTTGCTTATTATTTGCCCACATTCTTTTGCAAACACATATATATTCTTTTTCTTTTTCATGTAAACCATTTAAGGGTAAGTTATATATATGATGACACTTGAACCCAAAATACTGCCGTGCATGTTTCCTGGAAGTTATGATATTCTCTTACATAACCATAGTACAGTTAACAGCATTAATATATCTTAACATTGATACAGTGCTTTTATCTAATCTATCATTTACTTGTCAATTTTATCAGCGAATTAATAATATGCTCCACATCCCTTTTCCCCTTCACTTCAGGATCCAGTCTAGAGCCAGGAAATTGCATTCAGTTTTGTGTCTTTTTAGCCTCCTTTAATCTGGAACATTTCCACATCCTTTTTTGTCTTTTGTACTGTTGATGTTTTGAAGAATGTAGTCCCCCCTCTTTTTTTTTAATAGAAGGTTGGTACAGCCATTTTTCAGAAACTTATCAAAATTTCAAATATTACACAGTAAATAAAATGGTATTATGAACCCCCATGTACCAATCATTCCGCTTCAACAATTTTCAAACTTTTGTTTCATTTATATCTCCACTCAATGGTAAAACTGTTTTTTAATGCAATTTTATTGAGATATATTCAGTCATCATATAATCCATCCAAAGTATACAATCAGTGGCTTACAGTGTCATCATATATTTGTGTATTCATTACCATCATCAATTTTAGAACATTTTCATTACTCTCTCCCCAAAATAATAATAAACATTAAAAAAAAAAGGAACATCCAAAATATCCCATACTCCTTATCCCCCTCTATTATTTATTATTATACACTGGATCCAGGGAATGTCAGTCACAGGGTTTTCACAAACGCCTGGTCACATGATAAAATCATTGAGAATCAAGGCTACTGCATTATAGCTCAACAGTTTCAGGTATTTCATTCTAGCTATTCTAATACACTAGAAACTAAGAAGGAATATCTGTATAATGCATAAGAGTAATCTCCACTAGACATGATTTGAAATCGCTTAGCCACTGAAACTTTATTTTGTTTCATTTCTTTTCCCCCTTTTGGTCAAGAACGCAAACTCAGTTCCATGATGCCAGGGCCAGACTCATCCCTGGGAGTCATATCCCACATTGCCAGGGAGACTTACACCCATGGGAATCATGTCCCACATAGTGGGGGAGGGTAGTAAGTTAATTTGCAGAGTTGGCTTAGAGATACAGGCCACATCTGAGCAACAAAAGAGGTTTCCTGGGGGTGACTCTTAGGCATAGATATAAGTAGGCTTAGCTTTGCCTTTATCTTGGAGAGATAAGTTTCATAAGGGCAAGCCTCTAGATTGACGGCTTGGCTTATTAAATTGGGAGCCCCTACTGCTTAAGAGAATAGTAGGAATTCTCCAGCTGGGGAAGTTTAATACTTCCACATTTTTCCCCAGTCCCTCAAGGTGACTTTGCAAATGTTTTTATTTTATTTTATTTTTTTTCTGCCCCAAATATACCAGGATGTATTGGGGTATTACATTAATTAGCCTGTTCAGAATAACAAGAACTCATTCCCTATTCTAGATTCCATGTAATTACGTTATTTAAATAATCTGACCAGAAAGTTAAATTAGTGTGCTACAGAAAATGTGAATTTTCTATCAAATAAACCTCTTTTCCTTTGTTCTTACACAGAAGTTGGAGTTCTAAAATATAGCCAATATCATCCTTTACCCTGTATTCTAATTACCATAGTCCTAACCAAGTCTGTTTCATTCGTATCTCTAATTGTAGTCTGATCTCTTTTTCAGCTTCTTTAACGGTTGCTTTATGGAGTAATGCTGACTTACAGAACTGCAAAACTCTAACTCTAAGTCTCAGGTGTCACACAGATACCCAAATTCCCAGGGAACTACCCAGTTGTACACAAAGAGCACAACATATCAGAATTTAGAAGTAACAGTTAAAACTCAGGAATAGATGTAACTGCTGTAAGAGCTAGCAATCTAGGACCTTTTCAATAAGCCTTCCTCTGATAACCTATGCTCTTGAATTTAATTCTCGGAGTTTACACATATTATATTTAGTCCATATTATTGAGGTGTTATAATGTTTGTCTTTTCTTTTCTGGCTTATTTTAATCAACATACTGTCTTCAAGATCCATTCACCTAGTTGCATGCCTCATGACTTCAGTTCCTTCTTGCAAACACTCAATATTCCATTGTATGTATACACCACAGTTCATCCCTCTGTTCATCCATTGATGTACCCTTAAAGCCACCTCTATCCATTGCAAATCATGAATAATGACACCATAAACATCAGTGTGTAAATGTCTATTTGTGTTCCTGCTTTCAGTTCTTCCAAGTATACACCACATAACGGGGTTGCAGGATCACATGACAAGCCTGTACTCAGCTTCCTGTGGAACCACCACACTGTCCTCCAGATGGGCTGCACCATTCTACTCCCCTACCAACAGTGAATAGCTATATCTCTCTCTCCACATCTTCTCTAGCACTTGTACCTTTCTGTTTCTTTTTTAAAACAGTTTTGTTCACACACCGTGCAATCCATTCTAAGTGAACTATCAGTGGTTCCCAGTATAATGACATACTTATGCATTCCCCACCCAATCTGTATGAGAACATTTCCATTTCTTCCACAAGGAAAGAGGAAAAAAATTTTAAAAATAAAGAATAATAAAAAAATAAAAAGGAGAGACAACCACGTCAACAACAAGAATCCCATACCCCTCCATTATAACCCCCTCTTATTGATATTTAGCTTTGGCATATTGCCTTTGTAACAATTAATGGAAGAATATTACGCTATTACTGTTAACTATAGACCCTAGTTCGCACTGACTGTATTTTTTACGTTTACGTACACATCCCATTTTCAACACCTTGCAATGGTGACATTCATTTGTTCTCCCTCATGTAAAAACTTTCTTATATTTGTACATTGTCCACTCTAGTTTTCACTAAGTTATACAGTCCCAGTTTCTATCCTTTATCTATCTTTTAGGTGTCTTACATGCCCCTAGCCTTCCTCTTACAACTATACTCACACTCAGCTTTGTTCATTATACTTACAGTATTGTGCTACCATCAGATAATACTGTGCTATCCATTTCTGGATCTTTACAATCAATCGTGTTGAACATTCTGTACTCCTTCAGCATTCAAATGCCCAATTTTCACCTTCTTTCTATCTCCTGATAACCCGTGTTCTTAACTTTAGCTCTCAGAATTTGCTCATTACAGTTTGTTCATTGTTAGTGAGATCATACAGTATTTGTCCTTCTGTTTCTGGCTAATCTCTCTCAACATAATGTTCTCAAGGTTCATCCACGTTATTATAAGTGTCATAACTTTATTCTGTCTTACAGCTGCATAATTTTCCATCATATGTATATAGTACAATTTGTTTATCCAACTGTTTGTTGATGGACATTGGGCTGTTTCCATCTCTTGGCAATCATGAATAATGCAGCTACAAACATCGGTGTGAAAATGTCATTCATGTCCCATGTTCCTCCAAGTATATAGCAGGTAATGGGATGCTGGATCATCCGGCAATTGTATAGTTAGCTTCCTGAGGAACTGCCAAACTGTCTTCCAGAGTGGTTGCATCATTCATTCTACATTCCCACCAACAGTGCATAAGTGTGTCTCTTTCTCCACATCCTCTCCAGCATTTGTATTTTTTTTTTTATAATGGCCTTCTAATAGATGTAAGATGATATCTCATTGTGGTTTTGATTTGCATTTCCCTAATAGCTAGTGAAGTTGAGCATCTTTTCATATGTTTTTTACCCATTTGTATTTCCTCTTTGGAAGAATGTCTGTCCATGTCTTTTGCCCATTTTTCAATTGGGCCCTTTGTCTTTTGTCATTGAATTGTAGGATCTCTTTATATATTCTGTATATTAAACCCTTATCTGATATGTGGTTTCCAAATATTGTCTCCCATTGTGTAGGCTGCCTTTTTACTTTCCTGACAAAGTCCTTTGATGCACAAAAGGTTCAATTTTGAGGAGATCCCATTTGTCTATTTCTTCTTTCATTTCTCATGCTTTGAGTGTAAGGTCTAGGAAACCATCTCCTGTCACCAGATCTTTAAGATATTTCCCTACATTTTATTCTATAAGTTATATGGTCTTAGCTCTAATATTTAGGTCTTGATCAATTTGAGTTAATTTTTGTATAAGGTATGAGATAGGGGTCCTCTTTCATTCTTTTTGATATGGATATTCAGTTCTCCGAGCACCATTTGTTGAAGAGACTGCTCTGTTCCAGTTGATTGGAAGTTGACGGCTTTATCAAAGATCAATTGTCCATGGATGAGAGGGTCTATTTCTGAACACTCAATTCAATTACATGGGTCAATTTATCTATCTTTATGCCAGTACCACTGTAGCTTTGTAATACCCTTTACAGTCAGGTAGTGTGAGACCACCCACTTCATTTTTCTTTCTCAAGATATTTTTAGCTCTTTGGGGCACCCTGCCCTTCCAAATAAGTTTGATTATAAGTTTTTCTATTTCTGCAAAGTAAGTTGTTGGAATTCTCAATGGTTTTGTGTTAAATCTATAAAACAATTTGGGTTGAATGACATCTTAACTATATTTAATCTACCAATCCATGAACACAGTATGTTCTTTCATTTATTTAGGTCTTCATTGATTTCTTTTAGCAATGTTTTGTAGTTTTCTGTGTATAGGTATTTTATGTCCTTGGTTAAATTTATTCCTAAATATTTGATTCTTTTGGTTGCTATTGTAAATTGATTTTTTGTCTTCATTTCCTCCTCATATTGCTCATTTCTAGTGTGTAGAAACACTACTGATTGTTGTGTGTTGATCTCATACCCTGCCATTTTGCTATACTCATTTATTAGCTCTAGTTTCTTTAATGTAGCTATTTCTGGATATTCTACTTATAGGATCATGTCTCTGCAAACAGTGAAAGTTTTACTTCTTCTTTTCCAATTTGGATGTTTTTTATTTCTTTTTCTTGCCTGTTTTCTCTAACTAGGACTTCTAGCACAATGTTGAATAACAGTGGTGACAGTGGGCATCCTTATCTTGTTCCTGATCTTAGAGGGAAAGCTTTCAGTCTTTCCTCATTGAGTATGATGCTGTGGGTTTTTCATATATTCCCTTTATTATGTTGAGGAAGTCTCCTTCTATTCCTATCCTTTGAAGTGTTTTCATCAAGAAAGCATGCTGAATTTTGTGAAATGCCTTTTCTGCATCAATTGAGTTGAACATGTGTTTTTCCTCTTTAGTTTATTGATGTGGTATTGTACATTAATTGATTTTCTTATGTTGAACCACCTGTGCATACCTGGAATAAAACCCACTTGATCATGATGTATAATTCTTTTAATGTGCTGCTGGATTCAATTTGCAAGTATTTTGTTGAGGATTTTTGCATCTATATTCATTAAAGAGATTGGTCTGTAATTTTCTTTTCTTGCATTATCTTTGCCTGACATTGGTATTAAGGTGATGTTGGCTTCATAGAATTTGTTAGGTAGCTTTCCCTCCTCTTCAATTTTTTGAAGAGTTTGAGCAGGATCAGTACTAATTCTTTCTTGAGTGCTTAGTAGAATTCACATGTAAAGCCTTCTGATCCTGGAATTTTCTTTTTTGGGAGTTTTTTGATGACTGATTCAATCTCTACTTGTGATTGGTTTGTTGAGGTCTTCTATTCCTTCTCGAGTCAATGTTGTTTGTTCATGCTTTTCTAGGAAGTTGTCCATTTCATCTAAGTTGTCTAGTTTCTTAGCATATACTTGTTCATAATATCTGCTCATTATCTCCTTTATTTATGCAGGGAGAATAGTTATGTCCCCCCTCCCATTTCTGATTTTATTTATGTGCATCTTCTTTCTTTTTTTCTTTGTCAGCCTAGCTAAGGGTCCATCAATTTTGTTGATTTTCTCAAAAAACTAACTTCTGGTTTTATTGGTTCTCTATTGTTTTCATGTTCTCAATTTCATTTATTTCTGCTCTAATCTTTGTTATTTCTTTCCTTCTGTTTGCTTTGGGGATAGTTTGCTGTAATTTCTCTTGTTCTCCCAGGTAAGATGTTAATTCCTTGATTTTTGCTCTTCCTTCTTTTTTGATATAGGCATTTAGGGCAATAAATTTCCTTCTCAGCACTGGCTTTGCTGCATCCCATAAGTTCTGATGTGTTGTGTTCTCATTTCCATTTGCCTCAAGATATATACTGATTTCTCTTGTAATTTCTTCCTTGACCCACTGGCTGTTTAAGAGTATGTTGTTTAGTCTAGATGTTCTATCCATTTGATGAAAGTGGTGTATTGCAGTCACAAATTATCATTGTAGAAGTGCCTACTTCTTCCTTCAGTGTTATCAGTGTTTGCCTCATGTATTTTGGAGCAGTGCATAGTTATTTATGATTGTTATGTCTTCTTGATGGATTTTCCCTTTTATTAATACATAGGGTCCTTCTTTGTCTCTTTTAATTGTTTTACATTTGAAGTCTAATTTGTCTGATATTAGTATAGTTACCCCTGCTCTTTTCTGGTTGTTGTTTGCATGAAATAACTGTTCCCAGACTTTCACTTTCAAGTTGTTTTTATCCTTTGGTGTTAAGTGAGTCTCTTGTAGACAGCATATAGATAGATCCTGTTTTTTATCCATCCTGTCAATTTATGTCTTTTGATTGGGGAGTTTAATCCATTAACATTTAATATTATTACTGTAAAGGCAGTACTTTCTTCAACCATTTTGTCTTTTGGATTTTGTCTGTGATATTTTTTTTCATCTCTTTTTAGCCTATTAGTTACCTTTACTGCTATTCTTCACTCTTCTCCGAACCTCTCTCTCCTCTCTTTTCCTATCTGCCTGTAGTGCTCCCTTTAATATTTCTTGTACAGCAGATCTCTTGTTCACGAACTCTCTCAGTATCTATTTATCTGAATATATTTTAAGTTCTCCCTCATTTTTGAAGGGCGGTTTTGCCAAATATGGGATTCTTGGTTGGAAGTTTTTCTCTTTTAGTATCTTAAATGTATCATACCACTGCCTTCTGGCCTCCATGGTTTCTGCTGAGAGATCCACACTTAGTCTTATTAAGCTTCCTTTGTATGTGATGGATTGCTTTTATCTTACTGCTTTCAAAATTCTCTTTGTCTTTGACATTTGACAATCTGATTAATAAGTGTCTTGGAGTTGGTCCATTTGGATCTGTTTTGTTTGGGGTATGCTGTACTTCTTGGACCTGTAATTTTATGTCTTTCATATGAGTTGGGAAATTTTCATTGATTATTTCCTCCACTATTCTTTCTGCCCCCTTTCCTTCTCTTCTCCTCATAGGAAATCCATAACACATATATTCATTTATTTCATGTTGTCATTCAATTCTCTGAGACCCTGCTCATATTTTTCCATTCTTTTCCCTATCTGTTCTTTTGTCTGTAGATTTTCAGATGCCCTGTCTTCTAGCTCACTAGTCCTTTCTTCTGTCTCTTCAAATCTGCTGTTGTATGTTTCCATTGTGTTTTTTTTTTCTTTTTTTTAATCTCTCCTCTTGTGCCTTTCATTCCCACAAGTTCTGCCATTTTTTTTTTTTTCAAGCTTCCAGGTTCTTCTGTATAGATACCCTGTGTCTTCTTTATATCCTTAATCTCTTTTGCCACATTTTCCTTCAACTCATTGGTTTGATTTAGATTTGCTTGAACATTTTTAATTAGTTGTTTTGACTCCTGTATCTCAGTTGAGGTGTTAGTTTGTTCCTTTGGCTGGGCTATGTCTTCATTCTTCCTGACATGAGTCGTGATTTTCTGCTGGTGTCTAGGCATCTGATTTTCTTGCTTAGTTTATTCTGGAGGTTGTTTTCTCTCTTTTGCCTAGAGTTTTCTTGTTGGTTGTCTTTGATCTCTACCTATTCTTTGTCTCTCTAGCCAGCCATTGTGATATTGGCTGTGTCCTCCAGTCTCCCCCAGAAACCAGGCTCCCACAGCAGCTTGCCTCAGGGGTGGAGTATAGACACTAGGCACTACCACAAGATTTCTATGGGTGGGTAAAAATGCCTGCTGTCTCCCAACAGTGCTCTGTTTTTCACCAGCGAGCAAGACCTGGATTTGTTTTAAGGTACTGCTTTAATAGTTGGGTCATCTCTATTTCCAGTCCAGAACAGGGGTGGGTTCCTGTGCAGGGGTGTAGACCAGCTCCAATGGGACTGAAATAGTGCCTGGATAGTCTATGAAGAGCCCTTCAATTCCCTTGCACTTCTGGTATGCCCAGCAGATGGCACTGTTCAGTACCTTAATTGTCCTCAGAAACAGTTTGCCTCAGCATCCAGGCTGCCTTTGACCAGCAGCCTGAAACTGGGTTTCGTGAGCCTTCACTTCACCTACCAAAATCTGGCTCAATATGGTGCTGTGTCCCCTACTTTATTTGTGGCAGTAGACTCTCCCAGCTGTACCAGTTTTCAGCTGTCCCCCAGGCAAGGAATTGGCTGCCTGCTGCTGTTTCTCTTGGGTGGGGAAAGGGCTGGAAAAACAGTATCTGTCCATTGTTTCTCAGACTCTTTGTCCCTCACTGACCTGGGCCTTGAAATATCCTCCCCTGTCCCCCATGTCTCCAAATGGTGGAGACTTTATACTCTGTCCCCAGTGTGAGGGATCCCAGCTGCAGTGAGACACCAAGTGAGTGGGAGGGGAGGGGAATGGCTGGTCCAGGATGGGATTTTCCTACCTGATATTTATCTCTGTTTTCAACTTGGCACTTGTTAGGTACCTTTTCCAGTCTATATCTTCTTCCAGAGTTCTGAGCGATTCAGAATTGTCCTTTTTATTTTGTTGATTTTCTGGGGAGAGATATTCAGTAGCTGTTGACATTGCCATGTTGATGTTGATAACATCACCTGGTAAAACTATTTTTGAAAACATTAAAACTGGACATAATAAATACAGTAGGAATCATCAATTTCACTTCTGTGTGTGTGTGTGTATACATATATATACACATACACATACATGCAGAGAGAGAGAGAGAGAGGCTTCTAGGGTAATGTTATATTAGCATCATGGGTGGTAGTTACATTTTATGTCCACTTTGTGAAAATTCATAGAGCATACAATTATTTGTGCACTTCTCTATCCCCATTATAGTTCAATACAAGTTAGTTTTTCTTAATTATGTTAAGTTCATTTTCTATTCCATATATCAGTAATTCTTTTAGGATAAAGATGATGTTTCAAATGATAAAATCATTTAAAAAGTTTTACTTTTTGTTAAATGGTTAAAGTGTTGCATTGAATCTAAAATTTCAGAAAATTGATTCAAAGTGATTGATGAGGGATAATACTACTTACTAGGCTTTTCATTCTGGCAGTTCTTCTTTTCTGTCTTATTGTCAAAATGTTTTGAATATGCCAAAATCAGTGTAAGGGCATAAATGTTAAAAGATTTTTCAGTGCTTCCCCATTTATATAAGGGTAATTGCTTCAGCCTACTGTTGGTGAAAGCATTGAAATGTTTATATTCTGCTAATGGGTCAAGTTACTTGTATCATATGTTGAACTGAATGGATCTTTGTCTCTTACAATCTTAGGGAAATACTTCATCCTAATCTACACTTCATTTTTTATTACAGTGACCTTATTATGTGCAGTAAAATTATTCAATTTTGTCATAGAAATGCTAATTGAATGTTCAGCGTTGAAAAAATATTTGCTATTAAAATGAACTGTGCAATACATTCTTAGAAATTATGTAATATTTCAAACATAATAACACAATTTTATAAGCATCCATGAGTCAACCATTTAGACATAACACATTTTAACATTTTTCCACACTTGCTGTAGATCTTTGTTAAATTAAATGAAGTTTAATATAATAGATTCATCTGAAGCCTCTTCTTTCCTGTCCTATTCCTCATAACCTCTCCCTCTCTTCTTCCTACTGTCTCCTGAAGTTAGCATGCATTTTTTATTTATGGTTCCCTTATGATGTATATAAGTATGTATTACAATATATTTAGTCTGCTTTAAATTTTTACGTAAATAGTTGTATACTGTATAATCCTTTTGCATTTACTTTTGGCATGCATTATGTTTGGGATTTATACATGATATATGTTTATCAAAAGCATACATTTTAATTGTGGTAGAGTATTCCATATAATAAATGTGACATGATATATTTATCCATTCCCATGGATAAATTGTTGACAGTGTGTGCTATTACAAACCGTGCTGCAGAACCTGGTCCTGCACTGGGTTCATTGCTTTGTGGTGCTACTCGAGAGTGCATGCTGAAAGGCGAGATTGCTAGGTTGGCCCATAGTGAATCCACATTATTACCTTTACTAGACATTGACAAATGGCTTTCTAAAGGGGGTGTACGTAAATATACTCTCATCCTCTTACTAGCAGTAATGGCAGTTCTTATTTCCCTATATGCCCTCTAACCCTTGGTTTTATTAGACATGGAAACTTTAATCATGAGTTACTCTTTATTATTAAAGCAAAAAGTGAATTAATTTATTTTATATTTCCATGTGTTCTTGTGAAATCTATTTTTTTCTCAATAATATAAAATAGAATATAACCCCAAACTTAAAAACACTGACCTAACCACACAAGGGTATTTCTTTGTAATGGATCAAACATTTAAAGCTATTCTACATCTCGTTAATGGTCTGTCTTTTAAAATAAGTTTTGAAATTACATTTTTGTTGGCTGTGCAGTTTTGTTTTACTGTTTTGTTTTGTTTTTTTACAACATTTTATATTTTTGCTCCTCCACTGGAAGCGTCAGTGCTGTGGACAGCAGCTTCTAATGCATCACTGAACACTAGCACTCCCAGGAGCACACAGATCCTTCCAGACTAAAGCAAATGCACCAGAGGGACAGAAGCTGTCTCTTTCCATGGGCTCCTGGTGTGACACTGACACGAGGCAGCAGCACTCTGAGCAGCAGGATCAGCCCAAGGCCCCACAGGACCAGTCTCTGGTGATGAGACTCTCCTTGGGGAATGTGCAGGCTGATGCTGTCACACAGAATATGTGACCACTGCCTGTCGCTGTTTCATTAGCACCTTCAGGAGCTGGAAAGCACTCCTCCTGTGAACCATGGTGAAATGATCTACTGCACATTCCAGCAAGCTAGACTCAGCAGAGTCCTGCTGTTACTCAACAGTCTTTTTATTCATGTCTTGCTGCCTCCCTGAGGTTACTGCAGATCACGCTCATTTTCCACTCAAGCTGCCCTATCATCCTTTAAGGTAATATCACTTTCTTCATTCATCCTCAAAAGCCTAATTTTTCATGTTCCCTTGTGATTTCTCTTAGCCCAGAAGCCATTAGAACACCAATTCCACCCTCAACAGTTTCTCTTAAGCAACTTTTTTCTGCTTCATTCACCCTCCAATCATTCTGCTTTAGCCCTACTTACATCTTTCATTCAGTGTATCATTTAAGATGCTTCTCTGCAATTCTCCTGGCCTTCGTCTTGTGGATGCAAAAAATAGCTGATTTGCTGCTATACATTTAATACTCATTATTCTTGAACATCTGCTTTTATTGGATAGGAAAATCTTCTCTAGAAACTCTCTGGCAGACTTCCCTTGCATCTCATGGATCAGAACCACAGCAGATACTCAGCTACTCCCTGAACGATTCCTGGCAAAGGGTTTGTATCATGGGTTGTCTAAATTATGGTCCATGGACCAAACATACCACACTGCCCAGATTTGTGTGACATATAAGCTAAGAAACAGTTCTTTTATTGTTAAGTGGTTTTAAAAAATGAAAGAATAATAATATTTCACAACACATGAAAATTATATGTAATTCAAATTTCAGGGTTTGTAAATAAAGTTTTATTGGGGCACAGTTAAATTTATTTATTTACATATCATCTATGGTTCTTTCATGCTACATTGGCAGAATTGAGCAGTAGTGACAAAGACTATTGGCTCACAAAACCCAAAATATTTACTGTCTGGTATTTTACAGGAAAAGTTTACTGACCGCTGGCTTAAATCAGTCTTTTTACATCCCTTGGGTAAGAGTCCACTTTCCCAAGCATATTGAAACCTCCATAATTCTAGAGCAAAATTAGGGTTCTGTTAGCAAGAAAGAAGGGGATGATGACTATTGAGGAGAGGGACAGATTGGCCTTATTTGGAATGTTGTAATAGCTAACTTGTTTCTCTACTGCTAGTCTGCCCATGTTCCTCTCCACCCAAATCATTTTATGTACTGATGACAGGATGATCTTCCTAGGACACCATTCTTAACATGTTATTTCTCTGCTTAGCCCTATTCAATGCCATTGAATAGGACATGAAGTTTGACTTCTATTTGCCAGGTGATGCCCTGAATCCAACCTACTCATATGTAAAACCTACACTTTATGCATAAAGGATTCCCTTATTTTCACGTGTATGCCCTCTGTTTACCTGTCTCCATACTTTTATACTAGTTCTTTCTTTTACCTAGAGAGCCCTAGTTACTCTATCCAAACCCTACACATCTTTAAAGTTTGACCTTAACTTTTTCAAGAATTTTTCCCTGATACCTGGATATGCATAACCCATATCATTTTCTGAACCCCAAAGTAATTTGCTTGTGTCTCTTATGACATTGATAACATTCCTCCTTTTTAATAATCTTTCTGAGCCTTTCCTAGAAGATAATAGGGCCCTTAAGGCTGAGAACTGTCATTCTTTCAAACCCTTGTATAACTAAGTAGAAGGAAAAGGATGAATGAGAATATATTGGAATTTGGGGTCCAATTATATAGAGAGAGTCTTGAAAGGCAAACAAATAATTTTAACTTTGAGATAATAGGAAATAAGAAAGTAGATTATTTATGGTTTCTTGTGATAACAGGGAGGGAATTGTTTTGGTTGGAGGAAGGGACAGAAGTCTGGTATTTTATAGAGTACCTGTTAAATGACAGATTATCTGTTGAGTGTATTACATGTTATCATGTTATCTCTTTCAGCATTTACAAGTAGCCATCAAAAATAAGTTCCATGGATTATTTATAGTTAAAAAGATAGGATCAAAGATACTAACTACTTTGCCTGGGGACACACAGGGAGCAGAGGTTGGAATAGAACCCAAGTCTGCCTGAATCCTTACTCTAGACCAGACTCTTTCCATGGCCTTAGGACAGGAGGCAGCAGCTTTCACTTGATCCATTATGGGTCATTACAGAGATAATCCTTTCCTCATTCATAGATGCTGGTACAAATAGTTATTTTCTACCAAACTGCACATTATAGTTAGCACTAGACATTAAAAAAAAAAAAAAAAAGTTGAGTATCAGAACTAGAATTTCAAAATGGTGGAGTAAGAATTTCTGTAAAACCTCTCATCTATAAAGGCAACAGAAACACTGGCAAAAATAGTCAAAATCAGCCTTTATAGAAGTCTAGAAATTAACTAAAAATTTGCCACAATCTGAGGAGTATATATTCAAGGAAACTGTGACATCATTTGGGGCAAACAAAAACCTGGCCACAAAAACTAAAAGGGAGGATTTGTGGAATGAGATGTTTATAAGAGGCTTTGAAAAGCTCCAACATATTCCTGGGGATTTAGAAGGCAGTGCACATGTACAGAGCTGTATGTATATTTACAGTAGACTTCAGAGAGCCCCAGTCTCTCACCTGAGGCCCTGCAAAGCAAAAAGTGAACACTAAGGCAGAGTTGTAAACTACTGGAGCCTTGAAGGCATGCCACATCCCACACACACAGCCCCTCAGCAAAGGATGGGAGATTTGTTGGCTTAAGGCATTTAAGGAAATCTCTGACCAATCATTAACCAACCGTTAAGTAACTGAGCAGAGACTTTGGTAGCTACACAGTAAAAGGAATACAGATTTTACAGAATTAGTCAGAAAACTCACACACACAAATAAACAAATAGCAACAAGAGAAAACCCTAGGGAGTGTGGGAATCTAATTTCCCAGAGTTGCTACACCATATTACTTAATATGTCCAATTGTCAACCAAATTTTACAAGACATGCAAAGAAATAGGAAATAATAGCTCTTACACAGAAAAAAAAAAAAAAAAGTCAATAGGAACTCTCCTTGTGGGGGCCCAGAAATTGTCCTTACTAGACAAGAGCTAAAATCAGCTATTATAAATATATTCAAAGAACTAAAAGAAACCATTTCTATCTAATTAAAAGGAATGATGTCAATGATGTCCCACAAAATAGAGAATATTGATAAACAGATGGAAATTATTTGCAAAAGACCCAAATAGATATTCTGGAATTGAAATTTTCAAAAACTTAAATGAAAATTTCAGTAGTGCAATTCAACAGCAGATTTGAGCTGGCAGAAGATAGAATCAGTGAAATTAAAGATAGGTCAATTGACAGTAACCAGCCTGGTGAACAGAAAGGAGAAAAGGGGGAAAAAATGAACAGAGCCTCGAGACCTGTGGTGCATCGAGCATAGTGATGTATACATAATGGGTGTCTCAGAAGAGAGGAGAGAGAGAAAGGGACAGAAAAATATTTGAGGAAATGATGGTCACAACCTTCCAAAAACTGATTTTTTGAAGTCCTACTCTTATACACATTTAAGAAGTTCAATGAATTCCAAGTAGGATAAACCCAAGGAGATCCAAACCTGGACATATCATAGTGAAAATGTTTAGACCCAAAGACAAAATGAGAATCTTGAAAGCAGGAAGAGAAAATGACTATTCCATATAAGGGATCTCAATAAAACTAACAACAGACTTCTTATCAGAAACCATGGATGACAGAAGGCACCAGGATAGTATATTCAAAGAGCTAAAACAAAAAGACTATCAACCTAGAATGCTGTATCCAACAAAACTATCTTTTAAAAAGAAAGGGAAATTAAGAAATTCCCAGATATACAAAAATGAAGAGAATTTGTCTCTAACAAACATGTCCTACATGAAATTCTAAGCATCCTTCAGGATGAAATGAATGGACACTATGGGTTAGCTTGAATCCAAACAGAAGGAAAAAAAAGCACTACTAAAGGTAAAGTAACATTTTTTTGTTCTCATATCTGATTTATTTATTTATTTATTTATTTATTTATTTTAATTTTTATTTTGAAATAAATTCAAACTTACAGGAACAGTTGCAAAAATAATACAAACCCCATACACAGAACTCCAGCATACCCCAACCCCCCTCCACCAACACCCTAATCTACCAACTTTAATATTTTGTCACTTTACCATTTCTTTCTTTCCCTCTCTCCCTGTGTATCATCCATCATCTATTGCTCTGTCTTCTGAACATATGAGAGCAAGCTGCACACATCCTTGAACAAATAATGTAATTCACATATACATTTCCTATGAACAAGAATATTCATTTATGTAATCACATTAAGTGTAGTTAAGAATTAAGTGTAGTTAAGAAGTTCAAGAAATTTAACACTGATATAAAGCTTACATTCTATATTTCATTTTTGTCTTATGTCCCAATTGTGTCCTTTTGAGCCTTTTTTCCTCTGTTCTTAGATCTCATCCAGGAACATCTATGGCATTTAATTGTCATTATCTATTTAGACTGTCTTTTTTTTTTCAATTGTGGAAACATATATAGCATAAATCTTCCCATTCCAACCCCTCCCAAGCATTCCATTTAGTGGGATTAATCACATTCACAATGTTGCAATGCCATCATCTTACCACCATCCATTACTAGAAATTTCCCTTCACCCCAAACAGAAACCCTACACTCATTTCTTATTAACTCCCCATTGCCCCTTCCCCCACTTCTCATAACCCATAAGCTACTTTTCATCTCTATGATCATATTCTCTGATACTTTATTTGTGTTTACCATGGGGCTTAAATTTGACATCTTAAGTCTATAACCATCTTGTTTTCTTTGATACCAACGTAACTTCAATAGGACACACAAACTATGTTCCTATACTCCTCCATTTCCCCACCTTTGTATAGCTCTTGTCAACAATTACATATTTTACATTGAGTCCAAAACCACTGATTTATCTTTACAGTTTATGTATTTTGGATCCTGTAGGAAGTAAACAGTGGAGTTACAAATCAAAAATCCAATAGTATTGGTATTTATTTTTACCATGTGGTCTTTACTGGAAATCTTTATTTTTTCATGTGGTTTCAGTCAATTGTTTAGTGTCCCTTCCTTTCAGCCTCCTCAGTTCCCTTTGGCATTTCTCATAGGACTGATCTACTGGTGATGAAGTCCCTCAGCTTTTGATTATCTGGGAATGTTTTCATCCCCCCCTCATTTTTAACCTCCAGGTGTTTGTGAATTTTCTAAGTCTCTGTTGGTTATTGACTTCTGTTTGTATTCCATTGTGGTCACAGAATGTACTTTGAATAATTTCAATTTTTTTTTTAATTTATTGAGGCTTGTTTTATGTCCAGCCTATTCTGGAGAAAGTTCTGTGATCACTAGAGAAGAATGTTATCCTGGTGACTTGGGATGTAATGTTCTATATGTGTCTGTTAAATTTCTCTATATCATTCTCTCCTTTCTTTGTTTCTCTGTTGGTAGGGCTCCCTTTATTATCTGTAGTAGGGCAGGTCTTTTATTAGCAAAATCTCTCAGCATTTGTTAGTGAAAAATTTAAGCTCTCCCTCAAATTTGAAGTAGAGTTTTGCTGGATAAAGTACTCTTGGTTGGAAATTTTTCTCTCTCAGAGTTTTAAATATGACATGCCACTGCCTTCTTGCCTCCATGGTGGCTACTGAGAAGTCACTACTTAGTCTTATGTTGTTTTCTTTGTATGTGGTGAGTTGCTTTTCTCTTGCTGCTTTCAGAACTTGCTCCTTCTCTTCAGTATTTGAGAGTCTGATCAGAATATGTCTTGGAGTGGGTATATTTGGATTTATTCTATTTGGAGTTCACTGGGCATTTATGCTTTGTGTATTTATATTGAGTAGAGATTTGGGAAGTTTTCCCCAACAATTTCATTGAATACTCTTTCTAGACCTTGACCCTTCTCTTCCCCTTCTGGGACACCAGTGAGTATTATATTTGGACGTTTTATTTTATCTATCATATCCCTGAGGTCCATTTCGATTTTTTCAATTTTTTTCCCCCATTCTTTCTTTTGTTCTTTCATTTTCCGTTCTGTGGTCCTTGAGGTCACTGATTTGTTGTTCAGCTTCCTCTAGTCATGTACTATGAGTATCCAGAATATTTTTAATTTGGTAAACAGTTTCTTTTATTTCCATAAGATCTTCTATTTTTTTATTTACCCTTGGAATTTCTTCTTTATGCTCTTCTAGGGTCTTCTTCATGTCCTTTATATCCTGTGCCATGCTCTTCTTCATGTCCTTTATATCCTGTGCCATGCTTTCATTGTTTGTCTTTAGTTTTTTGATTAATTGCTCCAAGTACTGTTTCTCCTCTGATCTTTTGATTTGGTTGTTTGGGTTTGGGTTATCCATATTGTCTGTTTTTTTAATATGCTTTAAAATTTTCTGTTGTTTTTGGCCTCTTGGTATTTGCTTTACTTTATAGGGTTCTTTTAGGATATGAAGGATTATTCAAACACCAATCTCTAATTTGTCAGAGCTACAGCTTGTTGGTGTACACTTTCTCTAACTAACCAGCAGATGGCATCCGCGAGTGACCCATTCCCCTCAAGTCAGTTCTTCCCCACTTTGTCTTTGTGGTGTGTGGGGGACTGATTCTTGTGGGGTCCAATTGGTACACCAAATTTGGGTGTGTTTCTGGTGCTGTCTGCCCTGAATGTGGGGCATGTGTCTGAGCAGTTAAGGAGGCAGGGCCACTTTAATAATCAAACCTCCCAGGTGTTCCTGGAGATTTAAGGCTGTTGCAAGAGTCTAAACCTTCATTTCAGTCTTGCCACAGATTGTCTCTGCTGCTGACCCACAAGTCCTTGGTATTGGCGTAGGGTCCCTGGTTTTCCTGGGGGGGTTCCTCTTCCCAGCCGTGCCCTTCTAGGGCCTCTGCTGAGGGAAGGCTGTACTACATCCCAAGTGTGCACTGTCCCTCAAGGGAAGCCCTGGGCTGCCGGGCCATGCAGGGGCGTTCCCAGCCTACCGTAAAGATGGCTGAATGGGGCATGTTAATTTCCCCCTTTTTGCACACCTCTGCCTTCCCAGTTCTGGGACAGTTAGCTGGGGGTGCGCAAAAGGCTATTGTCCATGCCCGATATTATGGTGTGTGCATGGTGTTGCTGGAAACACTTCCTGTCACACTGGGTCCCTTGGCACGGCTCTGGGTTGTGGCTCCAGCACTGGACAGGAGCATTCCCAGCCTGCTGGGAAGATGGCTGCAATGGGTGTGGTTTTTTTTCCCCTTGTGGGTCACCTCTGCCTTCCCCGCTCTGAGACAGTCAGCAGTGGGTGTGTGATAGGTTATCTTCCACACCAGATATTGAGGCATTTGCACAGCCCGTTCCTGCTATGCTTCACTGTGTGGTTCTCTCTGCCATATCTGCAGCCACTTTTGGGTTTTTTGAAAAAGAACTAGTCCACCTCCAAATGCCAACCCATGGTTTCCCCACACCGCAGTGTGGCTGCTGGACATTCAGCAGGCTCACTCACTCGTTTCAGAATGTAGACTCCCAGTTTCACCAAGTGCACAGCCCCTGTGGATTTAGCAGACCTTGTCCAGCTGATGCATTGCTGGAACTGATGTTCTGGGTCACTTTCTGGCTTCTATCTAGTATTTTTCACCGAGGTGTTTTTTTGTCCTGTCTCTCCTAGCCACCATCTTAGGTTCTCCTCTCCTATGATTTAAAAGACAACTGCTTAAAGCAATAGTTTTCAAACTGTGTCAATGAGATTATAGTGTATAAAATATATTTTTATGACAATAATAGCAAATAAAAACAGCTACAATGAAGCAAACTTTCTATATGCTATCGAAATTAAGTGAATGTTAATTCAAACCAGATTATTTTAAATTAAGATGCTAATTGTGGTTCCCAGGGCAATCAGTAAGAAAATAATTTAAAAAAGAAGTAAAATAAACTAAAATGGAATGCTAGAAAATATCTGTTTAATAAGAAATAAAATAGATATGGAAACAGTTACAAAGATACAATGCACATAAAAAAACAAATACAATCTGGCTATTAACCCTACATTATCAGTAATTACAATAAATGTAAATGGATTAATTTAAGGAAAAGGCAGGGAATGGCAGAATGGATTTAAACACATGATCTAACGTATGCTGTTTACAAAAAAACACACTCTAGATTCAAAGACAAAAACAAGTTGAAAGTAAAGGGATGGAAAAAGCTATACTGTGCAAATAAACAAAAGTAAGCTGGAGTTCCTATATAAATATCAGACAGTAAACTTCAAGACAATAATCATTGTTAGAGACAAAGGAGAGCATTTTATAACAATAAAAGGGTCAATCCATTAAGATATAACATTACATATGTATACCTAGCAGCAGAGCCTCCAAATACATTTAGCAAAACTGACAGATTGAAGAAAAAAATAAATAATTCAACAATAATATTTGGAGACTTCAGTATCACACTTCCATTAATGGATGCATCAACTATACAGAAGATCAACAAAGAAATAGAAGACTTGAACAACATTATAAACCAATTAGACTTAACAGACATCTGTAGAGAATTCCATCAAACAGCGCAGAATAAACATTCTTCCCAAGTGCACATGTAACATTTTCCAGGGAAGACAATGCGCTGGAACATAAAACAATTTTCAGTAAATTTAAAAGGATTGAAATCATATATATGTGGTTTCTGACTACAGTGAATGCAAATAGACATCAATGACAAATGCGAATTAAGGAAATTCACACACAAATTAAGCAACCCACTCATAAATAACTAATGAGTTAAAGAGGAAATCACAGTATACATTAGAAAATGCTTTGAGATGAATGAAAACAAAAACACAGCATGCTAAAACTAATGGCATGTAGCTAAAGCAGTGGTTAGAAGGAGATTTATAGCTGTAAATGCCTACATTGTAAATGAAGGAAGATCTCAATTAACAGCCTAACTTTCCACAATAAGAAATTTAAAAAGAAGAGCAAACTAAACCCATAGAAAGTTAAGAAAGGAAATGATAAAGATTAGAGTGGAAATGAATGAAATATAGAATAGGAAAAACAAAACTGAAAAAGTGATTTGAATAGACATTTTTCCAAAGAAGAACATGAAAAGATGTTCAACAGAAGTAGTATTAGGGAAACGCAAATCAAAACCACAATGAAGTAGTGCATCACACTCCCAAAGATAGCTATAACCAATAAAGTATATAATAACTGTTGGCAAGTTAACTGTGTGTGAGTTAAGACCCTCACACATTGTTAATAGGAATTTAAAAGGGTGCAGCCACTTTAGAAAACAGTTTGGCAGTTCTTCAAAATGTTAAACATGAATTTACCATATGACCCAGCATTTCCACTCCTACTTATATACTCAAGAGAAATGAAAACATATGTACACACAAAAACTTGCACATGGATGTCCATAGCAGCATTTTTCATAAAAGTCAAAAAGAAGAAACAACCCAACTGTCCATCACGTCATGTATGTATAAGCAAAATGTGGTCTATCTGTACAATGGAATATTATTCAGCCTTAAAAATGATTGATGTACTGATATATACTACAATATGGATGAATCTTGAAAACCTTATGCTAAGTGAAAGAGGCCAGTCACAAAAGACCACATACGTATAATTCCATTTATGTGAGTTTTCCAGAATAGGCAAATTAATAGGAACAGAAAGTAGATTAGTTGTTACCTAGGTCTGTAGGGGGAGGTATGGGGATGGGGAGTGACAGGTAAAGGGTTCAGGGTTTCTTTTGGGATGATGAAAATGTTATAGAATTAAATTGTGGTGATGGTTGTACAATTCTGTGAATATTCTAAAAACATAACTGAATTGTACATGTTCAATGTCGGAATTTTATAGTATGTGAAATATATCTCAATAAAGCTGTTTTAAAAAGTTATTTCGTATAGAATTTATTAGGCCAGACAACATTTATATTTTTGATGACGTTCTGGACATGTGTCTCTAGTCACCAATGACTAATTGCGCTCAAAGGAGTAATCAAGTTTAATCATATTTCTTCTATACACAATGAATGTTTCCAAAAATGTATCTTAATGAAAGCAACTCATTTAAATGATAAACAGATAAAATTGCCAGCAATTAGGAGCACCAGCATGCAGTGTGATTGGCCATATATGTAGTGCTGGGGGAAGATGAGGAAGCCACAGTCACTTACCTCAAGAAGTACACAATTACAAAAACATTAACAATCAATTGTAGCATGAGAGGATAGATGTAACCGAGGTATAGAAAAAAAGTGCATTAGGAGACTGGAGAAGGAAAACTTAATTCTTCGCATAGTATTTCACAGAAGTTAGATGGCACATGTGCTGGGAAAAGTACATAGCAATCACATTTTGTAGAAAGAATGCATTCCTGAAGATTTCACATAATTGAAAACTTGCATTATTCAGTAACATTTGACAGCAATTACTGTTTACAAATTAAAATGGTATCAACAGGTGGCAACAAGATCAGTTTATTATTCACCTCTGCTTGTTTGGCCATGATGTCATTGTTGCCAGTATTTTCTCTGGGGAGATCAAAATAGTTTAAATTTTGTATGAAAAATGATACTTCTTGTGAGTTTTCGTATTGCAGTCTATCAAATGTACACAATTATAATTAGCTGAATTGTGACTGCCTTGTAGGATTTCATTAGGTTAAACAGAGTAGGTAGAAGATTCTATTAGACCTTTGTAAAGCTATATAAATAAAATTGAACATTGCTAAGTGTAATTCAGATAACTATTAGGAAATACTGCAGTTTATAATCTTCAGATTTCTAACAACAGGGTCCTAAAATGTAGCTCCTGGTAATAGGAGAATCATGTTCATGTCTAGAAAAATGGTTTCAGCCAGCAGAAAATCAGTTGAATGCAACTTAGGTTTCTTAGTTGGGGCTAAGTGCTAATCTTTTTGAATGATCTTACCCTCAAAACTCAATTAGGAAGATTTAACAGAAAAAAAATTATCAAGAGGACTGTGCTTTTAGTTATAAGGTAAGGATATGACAATAGTCAGGTATAATTCTGTTCCTAAATGAATGTTTTGTTTACTGTGTGCAGTGTCATTTTATGCTTCACTGAAAAGTCAGTGAAAGGAAGAAAAGTCCCATATTAGAATGCATTCCAACTAAATTAATGTATTCTCTTTTGCTTACATTTTATCAATCCCATAGCACATATATTTAGGCAGTAGTACATTTTGAATTAGAATAATATTGAGGAACTGCCATTCATGGAACTTGCCTTGGATTTTGACTTCATGCCTTTTGTTAAAACTGTTTCTCTTGGTTTGTACTAAATTAGTCAAAACTCTTACTATCAAGTCTCAAGAAATGAGATTAGCCCTTTATCAAAGTGCTCATGACTCTTAGGAGGAAATGGTTGAGACTTATTTCACGTGATTGAAATAGGCAAAATAGTTCATTTTAATCAGCTGCCAAAATTCAGAGCATCTCAGAGATGGCTAAATTCTTGGATATCCACATATTTTAGATAGGTTATTCATATCATTGTCAAAAGGTTTTATTCATCCCTTTATTTAAAAAATTATTTAAAAATTTATTTGAAAAATTTTGCAATGCCAAAAAATCATGGGAATTGTAGCACCAATTCTTTAAGATTGCTTCTCATAGTTCTTGGAACATCAGCTGCAGAAAAAAACTCATCATTTTCTCAGTTTTGACTGTGAGCTTAGAGAAGCTGTAAAATTTTGCATGTAGTAATACCTTTTATAACCACTTGTTCTCTGTAGTGTGCTGCTATCAAAAAAATTGGTTTATGTCATATTTTAAATATAAAGATCATTGGTAATATAAATGAGTTAGGATACCTTAAAGGACAATTTTCTTAGTGCCCTATGGTCTTTTTATTTTGTGTAAGCTTTAGGAAAAAGAGTGTCAAAGATTAGAATGAATAAAGCTTCTGACACTAGAGCTTAGCTGCCCACCATTTTTTAATTTGTTTGAGTGACTCCTATAGTGATATCCTTCAAGCAAAATGTTCTCCAAATCTGTAGTGTCCAGGAGATTTTATTTCATTATGGTCATACAAAACAAGGAAGACAGTCACTACAAAAGAGATGTTCTCCAAATTTAAATGAACAAAGAAGTTAATCACCCCTCTCCCCCAAAACAAAGAACTGTTATTTTTTTATTTTGATGAGCATTTGCTCAAAGATTTTGGGCAAAGTGGGAGAAGATTATATGATGCCAGCTAAAAATATCAAATTCCATAAAACAAACCACAGTTATGTTGAGATGTTGAGCACCAGCTGCCAGAGACAAAGTTCACAGTGAACTGAACTCTTTGAAAACACCTGCTGCAAAGTGAAATTTGGTCCCTAGACTTGTGTTATTTGATTTTTCAGAGCATTCTCCTCCTTGATGACAGATGTCTAGGATTAGAAGTGGAACCTCGGCTACAGTGGTGTCTCACCCACGTGTAGCTCAGAGCTCGTAGGAGATTCTAGGACTTCTCTGTTCACAGAGAGAAATAAGATGCCACTCTTCAAAGCAGCTGGCATTGTGGACATTCTTCCATGGGAGGAAATGATAAAATTTGCCTCTATCTTGAGCAGACACACCTTGCTAACACAAGAGCTCTTCAGGGAAGTCTGTTAAGTTAGTTCCCTCAGTACTCTCTTTTTCTACTGATCATTAGATATCTTAAAAATGAAAAAGAAAAAAAATAAGCTTACTGTGAAATGATTAAGAAACACTTAGGTCCATATTTTCCCTGCATATATATATTCCAGTGGTAAATGCTTATGCATTACATCTGCAACTTGGATTAGGAATAAAAACAAAACAAAACTTGTCCTATTTGGAAATTTTGAATTAGAGCTTCAAATACAAACTCTAAAAAAATTGGGCATTGACCTTTAAAATAACCTTTAAAATTGAGGCTAGTAAATATGTAAATTTTGTGAAGCCCTTACTGTGAATATAATGTCCAGGAAATGCAAAGAAAGGTGTCTAGATATATATGTTCAGTGATCCACAAACTTTTGTGGAACCATTACAAGTTTTTCAATTTTAATTAAAAAATATTTCAAAGGTTAGAACAGGTCACGATGAGGAAAACAAGATTACTGCAGTCATCTGTGAAAGAAGGCTTAAGAGGGAAAAACAAGGTTATGTTCTGTACATGGTAGAAACGTCATTAAATGTTGACCAATAAAATCTTAGTAATCATGATTCTTTGTAACTTACAATTGGAAAAGACTTTGGAGATAATCTCGTCTAAGCCTCTCACTACAAATTGTGTAAATTGGAAGTGGCTTCTTACCCACTGTTGGCTTCACTTTCCCGTAGTGTAACTAAAGGTGTTGTTTAAGATTATTTCCTAACATAAAATTCTAGGCTATTTCTCCAGTTCATTTAGTACCACATTTATAACTATTTACTCTAAAGAAATTCTGCCTTACTGATTATTCTCCATTACTTTTGTATAAACGTTTGTATTTGAGTACATTTACTTATGATTTTACAAAGAATTATCAGGTATATTTAGTAAAGAAAAAATACTGATGTTAGAAAATGGCCTCAGCAAGCAGATTTTTTTTTTTAAAATGAAATGTTTGAAAGTTACTGAAGAGTAAAAAGAGTAATATAGCAAATTTGTATGGTACCAGCCACTCACATTTAACTTATGTTAACTGTATGCATATATGTTTCAGCAATATAAATAAAATTTAGAAATAAAATATTATAGTTAAATTTTGAGCCCCTCTTTGAGCTCATTTCTCTCCCTCTTTTTTCACAGGTAACTACTCTCTTAAAGTCTAATGCCCATCCCAGACATGTTTTCAAATTTTACCACTTAGGGGGATATCCTTAAACAATGTATAGTATTGGTATGTTTTAAATTTTTCGTAGACAGTATTTCATTATATATATTAAATTAATTTTACTTTTTTATTGATCAGAATATTTTGAGATTTACCCATGAAGATATTCTTAATTTGATACATTACATGGTAAAATTTATTGATTCCTCCACAGATGGTCAGTTAGGTTTCTTCTTACATTTCACTAAGATAAATAATGCTGCAGTGAGCCTACTTACATGTATACATGTGCATATATATGATTCATAGTAGAATCACTAGAAATTAATTGAAATCCTCTCATCTCCAATGTGACTACCACAGTTAGTGTCCTCAGCAACAGCAGTGTTTTTGTGTGTTTCAGTTTTCTTACATCCTCAGCAATATTTGGTTTTAATGATGTTTAGACTTTTGCCAGCTGGAAATAGCTCATTGTTTAAATTTTCATTTCCATGATTATGAAGCTGTGCATTTTTCCATGACTGTAGGATATTCAGGTTTCCTAATTGGTGAATTTCCTATGCATATACTTTACACATTTTTGTTTGTTGTTTTTTTTGGGGGGGGAGGCAGGGGGAGGAGGAGTCTTTTTCTTGTTTATAGGAAGAATTCTTTATATTTCCTAGTTGATAACCTTTTACCAGCTGTATGTGTGGCACGTATCTTCTCCTGCTCTATGGTTTGTCTTTGTTAACTTTGAATTAATGTGATCTTTTGTTCTACAGAAGATTTTTAATGTTAATTTAAATGTAGTTTTATAATTTAATTCAAATATCAATCTCTATGATTTGAACTTTTTTGTGTCTTGTCTATGAAATCCTTTCCTTTCCTGATATCATGACTCTATATTTTCTTCTAAAAGTTAGCCTTTTCTTTCTTATCTTTTCCCATATACCCCAAACTTCATTATACCCTGTCCTTTTTATCTACATACAGTTAGTCAGCCAATATGGAGAAGAGCAAAAGAGTATATCAGGTAGTAATAACAATATGTGCGAAAACCTAGGGGTGAGAGGAGGCATGGTAAGTTCAAGGAAATGAAAAAAAAAAAAAAAGAAGAAGAATCAGGTAGGTTGAAGATAGCGTGTATTATTGAATGCAGGCAAGGGGAGGGTTATATTGAAGAAGAAATAGGTGAAGTGAGATGGATCTAATCATGCAAGGTCTTAAATCCATTTTAAGGCATTTATATATATTTTTTTATCTTCATTTTATTGAGATATATTCACATACCACACAGTCATACAAAACAAATCGTACTTTCGATTGTTCACAGTACCATTACATAGTTGTACATTCATCACCTAAATCAATCCCTGACACCTTCATTAGCACACACACAAAAATAACAAGAATAATAATTAGAGTGAAAAAGAGCAATTGAAGTAAAAAAGAATACTGGGTACCTTTGTCTGTTTCTTTGTTTGTTTCCTTCCCCTATTTTTCTACTCATCCATCCATAAACTAGACAAAGTGGAGTGTGGTCCTTATGGCTTTCCCAATCCCATTGTCACCCCTCATAAGCTACATTTTTATACAACTGTCTTCGAGATTCATGGGTTCTGGGTTGTAGTTTGATAGTTTCAGGTATCCACCACCAGCTACCCCAATTCTTTAGAACCTAAAAAGGGTTGTCTAAAGTGTGTGTAAGAGTGCCCACCAGAGTGACCTCTTGGCTCCTTTTGGAATCTCTCTGCCACTGAAGCTTATTTCATTTCCTTTCACATCCCCCTTTTGGTCAAGAAGATGTTCTCCGTCCCACGATGCCAGGTCTACATTCCTCCCCCGGAGTCATATTCCACGTTGCCAGGGAGATTCACTCCCCTGGGTGTCTGATCCCACGTAGGGGGGAGGGCAGTGATTTCACCTTTCAAGTTGGCTTAGCCAGAGAGAGAGGGCCACATCTGAGCAACAAAGAGGCATTCGGGAGGAGGCTCTTAGGCACAACCATAGGGAGGCCTAGCCTCTCCTTTGCAGCGACCGTCTTCCCAAGGGTAAAACCTATGGTAGAGGGCTCAACCCATCAAACCACCAGTCCCCTATGTCTGTGGTCATCTTAGCAACCATCGAGGTGGGGTAGTTGAATACCCCTGCATTCTCCACAGGGT